>NW_006494609.1:684247-702740 GCF_000325575.1 Pteropus alecto | reverse complement strand
ATCAGCTGCAATTACTTGAATGCACTGGAATGCACTGGAATGCACTGGAATGTACTGGAATGCACTGGAATGTACTCATGAGCCTCCAGGAGAAAGCAAGTGGCAACTTCTGCTGGAACACAACTTCATACAGTTCTCTTCCCTCCTTCTCTTGGCGGATTCCTACCCGCCCCGTTTCTCCTCTTTCTCCTCCTTCAGGAATGCATTTGGTTATAGTCTCTTCCAGAAAGCTGTACACAACCCACCTCATCTTCTGCCACGTTACCCTTTTTACAGCAGCCCTTGAGAAGACTGGTGATTTTAAAAATCAAGATAAGGATTTTCTACTTTAAAGAAATTGTGATTTCACTATGCATTGCTACCTTCTAACACCAGCTCTGCTGAGACTCCTCCTTCAGGAATGCATTTGGTTATAGTCTCTTCCAGAAAGCTGTACACAACCCACCTCATCTTCTGCCACGTTACCCTTTTTACAGCAGCCCTTGAGAAGACTGGTGATTTTAAAAATCAAGATAAGGATTTTCTACTTTAAAGAAATTGTGATTTCACTACGCATTGTTACCTTCTAACACCAGCTCTGCTGAGGGGCTGTCGGATTGAACTGTTCTGACAAAATAACCTGACTTTTTTTTTTTTTCATTTTGACAAAACTGTAGTTTAAACAGGTTTAAAAGAAAGAATATGTTGGAGTAAGAAAAACTCTTTTAACAGAACACAAACGCAAGAAAAATCTTAACTGATGTTATAACAATCATGAGTACAATAAGCGACAAATACGTACAGGTCAAAACAACACTGCATCACTGTACACCTACTGGGAAAAGGTCTAGGCATGCCAGCACTCACTGTTAACGGCCTACAGAGTAAAACAGATGCCCTTGTGTTAGTACCTGCATTGGAAACTGGTAGAACCCTTTCGGCGGAGGGGGGAATGGTGGGTAAACCAGAAATCATCCATATTGTCGGGCTCTGCAATCTCTCTTTCCACATTTGGAAATGCATGGTTGTCCAGAAGCAGAAGGGATTTCCGCTGGCGAGCCCCAGGCCTGCTCCTCACACCCACACCAGCTCTCTGCAATCTTCATTCCTGCAGCAGCCCCCGCTCCTCCCCCGCAGCAGCTCTGCCAGGATTTCCATTCCTTATAAGCTATTAGAATCGACTCTGTCTTAAAGTCCCCAATACTCCCCCCATATCCTTGGTGCCCAAAAGATAATCATATAGAACATCTTGATTTTTCAAGGCTTTCTGCTGTGCCGCTCACTAAACCACAAGAGCTTCAAGCCGGGACTGCACAGACTCAGCTTTAGGATACTTGGTCCTTGGCGAAGGCTTAATGATGGATGTCAACCACATCTGAACAAAATAACAGGTGGTACAACAAACGCTGAGAAGTGGTTTTACAATCTATGAGGAGGAAAAACTTTGGTACAGAGTAACTCACTAAGTGCTATTTATTTAGTTTTCATGTATGTTTTTATCAAAGTAATGCCTATGCTAAAGACAAATAGCACTCACTATAGGCTTATTAGGAAAAAAATAAACCAAAACCAAAAAGCAAACAGTAGGGCTTTACTTCATCTTCTTCACGCCCAGGGGCAACCACTTTCAATTCATAGCACTGTTTCTATATTCCTAAATAATGTGTTCATACGCTATTTCTTCATTTATCAATCTTATTCTCTGTTGAAGTTCTGTTTTGGAAGATGAGAAATAGGCATGTTTCCAGCAAGCCCCCTCACTTCCCTTTTCCTTTCTACGTAGATATGTATGTATACATGTATATATGTGTACGTGTGTTATATCACATAGCCAGTGGTGTGTGTGTGTGCGCGCGTGTGCGCACGCATAAAATCAGGATTTATGTTGCTATGGCTATATTTGCTCACTTGCTTACTTTACTTTTCCTGGAGTTATTGCTTCACTTCCCCCTTATTTGCTTAGTTCCTATGTATCTACCTTTAATGCTTCCTAAACTCAACGAGAAGAAAAAAAAATTCTTCTTGTTGCTGTTTCCTACAAAGTCAAAAGTGACAGACGTCCTATCAACTCCATTTCTCTTTGCTGGAGACCTCTCTCTCCTAGAGCTCTCCATCTTCATACATCAATCCAGCCCGGCTGACCTTCGGGTCCACTGCACAGGTAGCCACAGAAACAGCCCATTATCCTCATCTTGGCAGGTCCTTCCCTCCTCTCCTGGGATGGATCCCATGCTTCCCTGACCTTGTATATTCCTCTCAGTTTAATTCCTCATTTTGATGGACCATTATATCCATTCAGCAATTGCCTGAAAATAGGTGGTAACAGTTTTTAGCCCTCGCACATTTAGCCTTAAACTGACTTGATGATTTGGCTGGGTAGAGAACTCTAGGTAGTAAAACATTTACCATTAGACTAAGGTATTACTTCACTATCTTCTAGCTTCCACTGTTGGAACTGAAACATCCAATGATACTGGGATTCTTGTTCTTTTATACATTACATGTTCTTTTTCAGGAATTTTTTAGGTCACTTCTTCAATACTGGAGTGGCCTTTCTGAGGGTCATTTTTATGGTCCATGTACAGAGACACCCAGTGGGCCTTTTCAATAAAAAAATATACCTCTTTCAGTTAAGTGAAATTTTCTTTTTTTTTTTTTAATAATTTTCTTCCCTTTTTCTATCACTTTGTAAATGTTCTATTTATTGGATACTGGATCTCCTGAATAGTTTCTTTTCTCCCCCACCTTCCATTTCTTTTTCTTTTTTATGTACTAGAGAAAATTTTTTGAACTTCATTTTCCAACCAATTTAATTTTTCACATGGACCCTTGTGCTCAACTTTGAAGAAATTTTGTGTTCTGTTTTTTCCATTAAAAGAAAAATTTTATTCTTGTTTCATGCTTGCAATATTTTTGCAATAAAGTTTTCTTTTCATATTTAGTGTTTATAGTTTCCCAGTTTGCTTTTCTTCTGTTTGTGGTAAGCACTGTCTGACATGGAAGGCTTTTGTTCATGTCTGCTATCACTGGCTATCCTTTTATATTTAATATCTGTGTGGGGGCAGGGCTTGTTGACTACTATGCGGACTCTTCTACAGAGGACTGGATAGAAACCCAGTTGGTTTACTTAGGAATACTGGATAGAGGGAAAAATATAATTACGGCTGCCTAGCATCTGTTTAGTCTCTGAGCTCTCTTCCTATATCTAGGGAAATTCTTTGCCTTATATAGAGTCTCTCTTCCAAAATAGAAGCTAAAAATGCCACATCATCTCTTAACCAGTCATTCTTATATACAGGGCACAGACATGCAACCTGCCCCTCAGCCAGTTAAGATACGCACATCCTGGACTCTGAATTGAAAAGCGGTTGTCTGGAGAGAGCAGGGGGCAGCGATCCATTTACACAGAAGTTGGGAGGAGCAGTGGCTACAGTACACAGCGGCGGCACCCTCAATAAAGTGCTGGTAGTGGCAATGCTAAGCTGGACATCAAATGGGACATCAAGTGCTCAGGGGAAGCACCATGCCAGCTTTCTCGTGTAATTTGAGTGCTGGCTCGGCCTCTCGGCATCCCCTGTTCTTACTCATTTTCCAAGTCTAGTTCTACAGCATTCCCAGTGATTCTGCAAGTCACTAAATATTGTTTCCATAAATTCCTTTCCTGCTTACATCAGAGAGAGGGTTTTCCCTCTATAGTGGGGGGCCCCAAAATGCCAGTGTTTGTAGGTCATTTTTAGAATCCACTCAGTTTCTTTAGAGAAGACTGGTTCCATTTCCTGCCTGGCTTCCGGCATTCAAGGAACCAGGCCCAGCAAAAATGTTTCAAATAATTCCTCCCTGTTCCCAGAGCTTTTATCAGTGCTCCAAATTAGGGAAGGGACCCAACTATCTACCTACAACCAGTCCCACTTCTTAGTCCAATCTTCCCAGTTACCTGAAGCTTCCAATTCTGGGCTTGTATGGGGTCAACATTTTCTAGAATCTCTCTATTAAGGCATTCACATTCAGCTCTCTCCACATCACTTAGTTACAAAACATCCATTTCTCTGCTGACCAAAACGGTGTTAATGCTGATCTGCTCTTATTTCTTTTTCTTTTATCTGTCCTTGTATATTTGTATCTTTTTAGATTCTCTTAATAACACTGGGGTAGAGCTTGGGGAAAGGAAGGATATAACTGCAGCACGTGTTTAACTGGGGACTACAGTGCTATTAATCTAAACTGAAAACTTCAGTTATAAAATATTTAAAATATGCAAAACTTAGAGATACTTAGTACCCATCATCCGGATTTAATAAATATTAATCTTCTGCCAAATTTGCTTCAGATCACCAATATATAAAATGTTATAAATACATCTAAATATCAACTTTCAATCGGATTCTTCTCTCAGCCTCTCCAGAGAAACTTCTATCCTAAAGATGCAATGTACCCTTCTCATAAATACTTTTATGTTTATGAAATCTATACAGATGGAATCATTTGGAACACATCCTTTTGCAACTTCATTTTTTTCACAGAAAATTGTCTTTCAGATTTATTCATGGTAATACAAGAAGATATAGGTCCTTTATAGTAACCTCTGTATGTTTTCTATTCTGTGTATATACTAGAGTTTGTCAATTAATCTAGGTTATTTCCAATTTATTGCTATTACAATCATAGAATGGCTACACCTGTCTCATCTTTGGGAACATGTATAAAAGTCTCTCTAGAGGACTCAGGAATGGGAACTGTTGAAACCTTGAGTTGCAGCATCTTTCAACATTATTAGACACTATCAAAAAGCTCTCTAAAGCGGTTTAAACAATTTTACAATTCCACAGTAACAGAAAAAAACAGCATCTGCTGCCACATCTTTGCCTTTAAATTATTATCAATATGATGGTATGTTATCTTGTTGCTTGCACCAGCATTCCTCTGATAACAAGTGAGAATTTTAACTTGTTATTGGTCTTATCGACCTATGTTTTGTCCATTTTTCTCCTAGGTCTTTGTCTTCTTTGTTACTGATTTGCAGGATTTCTTTATTTGCCATGAATATTAATCCTTTATTAGACATGTGTGTCTAAATGTATTCTCATATTCTATAGCTTGTCTTTTACCTTTGTTTAAGGTATATTTTCCTATACATACATTTACATTTTTTAACATAATTAAATTTATCACTCTTCTTCTTTGACTCTTGTTAAAAAAAAAAAAAGCCATTCCCAATATCCAACATCATAAAGATGCTTTTCTATATTTTCTTCTAAAAGTTTAAAAATCTCTCTTTAAAATGTATGTCTCCAATTCATCCAGAATTTATTTACAGGAATATAATTTCATTTTTACTGTACTGCCCCACCATTACTTTTTGAATAGCCTCTTTCCATAGAGATTTGTAATACAATGTCAAAATCACATTCCCATGCACAGGAAGTTCTTTCTGTGGTCTCTCAACTGTTCAGACGGTCTGTTCTCTATCCATTCAAATATCACAGCATTATAATTAATCCAGCTGAATCCATTAATTCTACTTCTTCAATTAATTTTAGTATCATTCTGTCAAGTTTCATGCAAACACTCTTGGCTTTATTGTTTTATTTCTGCATCAAATTTATAAATTAATTTAGGGAATTTTAAATTCTTTATAATATTGAGTCTTCCCATTTGGTAATGTATATAGCTGTTCTTTATTTAGATCTTCTTTAGAATCTTTTAATCCACAAATTACTGCATATCTTTTGTTACAATTACTATGAAGTACATTATAATATTTTGTTATTCTAACTAGGATGTAATCATGTTTTTTGATATATTGTTGCTGGTAAAATAAAAAGCTATTGATTTTGTTTATTTAGTTCATATCTAGTAATATTACTGACTCATAGTAGCATTAACAGTTTAATGATTCTCTTTAATTTCTCTAGTTAGACAATCAAATCATTTGAGAAATGATAAATTTATCCTTTTGTTGCCTAACTAAGTTGGCTAGTAATTAACATGGCTTAAATTTAAAATATAATGTTATCAAAAACAGGTGCTTTGTTCTATTTTGTAAACTTATTTATATATGTGAAAACATAAGGTCTTCAGGGCATATAGGAAAACAAAAACAGTTGATTTTGGGGAAGGATTTACTTTTTAATAACTATTTCCTATAGTTTTCAAAAAGCATAATTTTCAAAGGATGTGCAAGAAAATAAAACATTCTACAATATTAAAAGTAATGAGATCAGTAAGAAAATCATGAAAATATGACAGAATATTTAAAGAACAACTGATCTTAACATATGTGGGTATCTATTTCTGCAATGATAAAGGATTTGTCAGCTAGAAAACTAAATGACTCTACTTCATATAGTCCACCATCCTCACTAAGCATGACTTTAGTAGGATAAAGAGATGGATTCTACTGTCAAAATAATTTTTGAAATTCTATTAATTTTGACTTGATTACAAAATTAATGAAAGGTAGAACCTTCAGTAAAACCTTGAGGCAGGCCTACTCACCTCTTTCCCCAAAACAAATTCAGGGTCAACATAAGTAGGAGCACATATGAGAAATGACTTCAAAAAAGTCTCTTTTAACACTAGGTCTCTAAGGCCTAATGAGTTAATAAGAAAACAAACAAAAATAACATCCTGACCCAACTGAAAAAGCTGTGTAGGAAAAGTAAAGAAAAACTGAGCAAAGAAGGGAAAATTGTCAGAGAAATAAAGTGAATGAAGTACATTAAGGTTAATATGAAAATGGAAGATGCTAGGATAAAAATGAAAATTTCCAAATAGAAACTCCAAAAGAAAAAAGATGAACAAATAGAAAAAAAAATGAATGTTCTTCAAGAGAGGGTCCACTTCTCCACATTCTCTCCAACAACTTTTAATTTTCGTGAATTTGATGATGTGAAATCCAAGTAGTATTTCTTACAGAGAAAAATGGAGGGCATAATTCATAGGATGAAAGGACAAGATAAAAAAGTACCTGAAACTGGGGCATTAACATATGGAAGAGTAGTAATAAAGCCCTGTGAGAGGAAACAGCACTTGTTTAAAAATGAAGTAAACAGCTATAAAGAGTGAATAAAGGGGTGAGGATAGGATAAAAAATATCAAGATCAAAAATTGCTCATATTCTGAAGTGGAGTACATGTTGAAACAAATCAGGCCCCCGTGCACTAAAAAAAAACTCATAAAAATTAAATCATTTATTCCCATGAAACCAAAGGAAAGTGAGTCTGGAGTATACAGAACAAAAACTGCATCTACCTTATAAGAAAACAAAAGAAAATAATATCGAGGAAGTAGAAAAGAAAAAAATTAGATAACAATGATTAATTGAGCACATAGCATGTCAGGGGCTGTGGAAAACAAGCTGAATTATAAAAAGAAAATGACTAGAAATATACACACAGAACCGCAAAAACACACAGGACAAACATCTAGGATTTGCTGGAGAGTTATGGAAGGCGTCACAGAGAAAATAGTTGAGCTGAATCTTGAAAGTAAAATAGGATGGAGCTAGGATGCAGAGCTGAGAGGAGTAGTTCACTAAAAAAGAAGCATGTGTTGTAGCAGAGAGGAATGAATCAAAATATACTGCATTTAGAGAATAATAATAATAATAATAATAGGATTAAAAATGTGGATGCAACATATAGAAATAGGTCACAAGAAATGGTTTAGTACAGAGATTATGTTCCAAATCATATGGAGATATAAAAGGAAACAAATCATGATCCATACTTCGGAAGTAACTAATTATAATTCTTAAGGATTCATAGATTTAAAACCATCATACAGGTTCTCAAATTCAAAAAAAAAAAAAAAGAACTTAGTAATATAAATTCAAAACAAAACCAAGTTACTTCAACTTATTGAAAGAAACTCAGGGGTGGGAGGGTTGGCCACGCATCTATTAAAAAATATATACACTCAGTTTGTAATAAAACAAAAAACAAAATCCAACATGTTGCTTATTGCTTTCAAGATGTATAAACCAAAAGAAGGCAGCGAAAATTTTAAAGGAGATATTCAACAAAACTGTATTAAAAAAACAAACAAAGGAAGCAATATTATTGAGTGTCGAGATTAAAGGAAAAATATAAAACTATGTGTTGTAATAAAATGACATCTTCCGTCAGGTAGTAATAAATAAAATCAAGATAAAAACTGAGACATAAAAGGAGAAATCAATCGAAAAGAATCACATTCAATTATTAATTAGACAAATATTTACTGTGTGTCTACTCCATGCCAAGAATTAATCTTGGCACCCAGGCAATGAATGACGGTGACAAAATTCTCTGTCTCCTTTGAACTTATGATCTAGGGAGAAAGACACACATACAAAACATAAACACAAATACTTTTCACATGCTGCAGAGCGCTATACAGAATATAAAGCAAGAAAGGAAAGAATGAGTGCTGGGAATCTCAGTTCTAAAATCAGTTGGGAAGAGACATAAACTGGGAAGTGAACATTTCTGCCAAGAGCAGGAAGAGGAAAGGAAGCAAGGCAGTCACAAAGTCATACAGACGCAGTGTGCAAATGCAGCAATGACAGAAGGAAACAAAGGATGTAATCAACAAAACAAAGTAAAATAACAGACCTTCATGTCCTAAAAAATGGGGTCAATTTTCTGGTCAATTAATTGTCTATGGTATGTATATAAAAGCAAAGCTAATGTTAAATATTTTTTTAAAAACTTAAAATTTAATCATTTTTTAAAACTCAAGTCTATATTCTTGAATCAAAATTCAATTTCTAGGGTGTCCAATGAAAACAAAATAACAACTATGTATAAAAGCAAATTGAAACACAAGAGATTATTTAGGATCCTGAAATTTTTAACCTACTGGATTAAGCCAAACTCATACACTGTGATAAATGCATAACTTTTAATAAAAATGATAAACTGAGATTTCAACTCAAACTTCAGAAAAGGTCTATGGCCATGCCACTCTGAACAAGCCCTTCTGATCTCGGTCGGCCCTGGACAGTACTTGGATGGGAGACCACCTAGGAAGACCAGGTGCTGTAGGTGTAAAAATTTAAAAATAAGAGATTGTAAGCTGATAAGGCCAACCAAGGGTTGCTTCACCAAAAAAATAAATTTAAAAAAAAAAAACTTCAGAAAAGTACAGTAAAATGTAAATAAAATAAAGAGTAAAATTTAATAAACTAAAAACATACATTCATTGATAAGATGAATACATATAAGAGACAACTCTTTGATAAAAACAGTAAAATCTTTATATCCCTAGAAATCACATAAGTAGAAATGAGAAGCAAACTGGAGATTAGAATAGATAAACTAGTGAATATTTTTAAAAATATGAAAATAAATGATAAGGACATAGGTGATTTCCTATTAAAAACAGCACAAGAAGTAGAATAGAAAAGACCAAACTAAAAAAGAAACAAAAAATTATCAATAAAATATTTCCAAAATTTAAGAGATACATAAATTAAGATATGTAAATTCTTTCCAATTTGAAGAAATTTTAATTTCTTAATTAAATTTTAAAAATCACACATTATGTGTTCCATGTGCACAGAAAAAATACAATAACCAAAAAAAAAAAATGATAAGATCACTTAGAGGCACAAAGTAGGCATTTAATAAAATTCTATACAAATTCCTATTAAGAATGGGTTCTATTTTTGGTAAAGGTACTTATTTTAAACAACCAAAGTTATATTATTAAAGATTCTTTAATTTACTATGATCTAAAAACAACTGACAAAAACATAAAATAGTAGAAAAAATAAGACAGAAGGACCATTATTTTTCTGATATCAAGGACATGATAGTTATTACATTGACCACAGTATTCCCAGGGTCTAATCCATTACAGGGCACATAAACTGAGACAAATGAATAGTTATTATGAATAGAACACAATTTTTACATAAAGAGCTTACACAAATTGTTCACAAAATATTAATAGTTGTTCTTTGTGAAGTGGCAACTATGGCTAATAAATGTTCTATCGTGAGAATGTATCACTTAACAACGTAAAAAATATATTTTGTCATTTAGAAAAGTAACAATTTGAAAAAAAACAAGAAAGGTCAAATTTGCAAGAGAAAGAAAATACCAAAGAAAATGTTTCAGCTTACCATAATAAAAAAATTCAAATAATTCTTTACTACAATTCTATTGGAATGCAATTAGGCTAAATGCTTCAAAAGCCATTAAAATGTGGAATTTTAAAGAAAATAATCTATAAAATTAAAAATTAATCTACACAAATAAAGATGTAAATTACAGCATTAACAGCAGCATAAAATGGAAGTAAATGTACAACTGGAAAATGGTTAGGTAAATTATGACATCAAAGCGATTTTTTAAATGGCATACTACTACGTGAAAAACATTTTATGACATAATGTTAAGCTTAAAAAGTAGAATTTGAATCTGTGTGTGTATAGAATAACCATTGTCCATGAATTGTAAAAATAAATCATCTTGAGGAATTTTAATCATAAATAAAACAAAATTAATCTTCTAGATAGCTACTAAAAAGAACCCCCTTTAAAAAGTACAAATTCTACAAACATTTCAAAATCCAGTTTAAGAGTATTATGACTAAAGTCTCATTTTTCATCATAATATTAAGAAAGACTAAAATACAGCATTTGCTGTCCTAATACATGAGTCACCAACAAAAAGGGCAGGCTATGACTAGATAAGAGTATCTGAAATAAATTTAAAAAAAAAAACAACCTATAATTTATTCCAGGAAATAAAGGAGTGGAAGGCACTGAAAATACACAGGACTTATCTAGTACATATTATACTCACACATTCCAGCAGGTGTGGCAGCAGACACTATCCATTACCCATTCCATATCTATCCCTCCCCAAGTTTTCTCTAACAATAGATTCTCAATTTATTCAGCCAACTCTGGAGCACTCTGGCAGGCATCCTCTATCTTAGCCCCAGGAGATAAACCATGACTTCTCTAAATCAGTCATGGATTCTCGTGCCCCAGGACTAGTGACTGGTCTAGGGATAACTACCTAATCTAGTTCTGACCAATGAGAAGTAAGCGGGTGACTGTACCATGCAACTTCCTGGCAAACTTTAGCGTTCCTGATAAAAAGTAACAGACTAGCAAGCCCTCTGCCCACAACCTTCTGCCTCCCTCTTCTTCCTTCTAGAGTACAAGAAGCCTAGAAGAGCAACGGGCATCTTACATTCATCAGGCCAGCCTGAGCAAAGACACCGATGAAAAAAAGGACAAAGATCCAGGGTCCCTTGTGGTATCCCTGAGCATGTATACCAGCCTTGGAGTTTTGAATTCTGGGGCTGCTTCTCATGTGAGAAAATAAACTTCTATTTTGCTGAAGTTACTAGAGTAGTTTTCTTATGCTTCTGGCTGATCACATTCCTGATACAACAAATAAATCTGACATAGATAAATGTGATTTTTATTCAAATACTTGCCATTTAATTTTTATCAAGAGTAGACAATATTTTTATTGAAAATATTTAAACAAGAGCTTGTAGGCAGAATAAAAGGAAGAAACAAATAATTGGTAGCTTATGATAGAATCTTTAAGATTTATCTCTAAATTTAGTTCCTACAGTAATCAGAGTCCATTAAAAATATACAAAAATCTTACACATAAAGCATAAATTTGGGGTGTTAATGAAGGAGTCTCATTCTCTCAGTCTATGTTTTAATGATTAAGAAAAGGTACTCTATCAAATATGGCTCAGGAAAATGAAGTGAATCTTCGTATAAAAAATAAACATACATAATTCTCCCACTTTAAATAGGAATTGGGTTCTTATTTTTTCAAGTTAGAAAACGAGCTTTTGGAAATTTCAGAAATTAAATTTTACATTTAGTAGGAAAAATGCACTAAACTTTTTAAAATTCTGTTTATAATGATGACTAAGGTTCAAAGTAGTCTAGTGATGAATCAACAACTAGGTCCAAATCCTTTGGTTTTTTTAAAAAAAAGTTCTCTTTATTACTCACGCTTACTTGTCAGGTAAATAAAAAGGTCAGAATATTTCACATAGATATCTCTATAAGATCATTAGTGCCTTAAATGATAAAACCATGAATCTTTTATAATGTTTGAACACAATCTTGGTATAAAAATTTTCTTGGGGCTGTTCAATGCCACTCGAAAAAAAATCTCTATAGTGTTGACTATTACTAAGAAAAACTTTAAAAACTTTTTAACTTGCTATGCTTTCTCTACAAAAAGTGAAGTTGCAGTTAAGCTTGAGCAGGAAATGAAAATGTTGATATTTGCTGATAGTTTGAATGCATCCAAATGCTTCAAAAAATTAAAGAGAGGTGACTTCGATTATTTAGACTCACAAACTTTCACAAGCAAATCACTTGTGTGTGTGTGTGTGTATGTGTGTACGTGCCAGTTCCATAGCATCCACAGCTTTCGCCAACCTTCCACGCCATTTCTGATTACAGATCGTTAAATAAAAGCATGGGGAGTAGTTCATTGAGGCTCTTGATGTATCTTCTCCCAGAACAGAAATCTACCTGAATGCATGCTGGAGCTCTCCATGTGTCCAGTTTCCTACTGTCTCCTAAAAACACCTATTGCTAACAGAAAAGGTAAAAAAATTGGTTCATTTTTAGAAAAGCAAGACTCTCTTCATAAGAACTGTAAGTGACTAGCACAGTGCCTGGGACACTCTGGGCACTCAAGGAAAAGCATTGCTCTTCCCTCTATTTTTCAAGTCTATGCTCTGATAGTCACTCAATAAATATCTATTATTCGACAAATATTTGAGGCACCATTCTATGTGCTGAAGCTATTATCCTAAAAATGTTTAAATTTAGTGGGAAAAACAGTCAATGAAAAAATAAATATGATCTAATAGCAACATACAGGACTTGGGCTTTGAGGAGTTCAGTAGAATATTTCTTAACCTATTCTATCTGGAATGCCGCCACCAAGAATATTAATTCTAAAAGTGGATTTCTGGTTTAAAACATCATGAAAGACAACTTATTTACATATCATAAACCAACACTTTTCATTACCTATGATACAGCTTAGCAGTATCCATTTTCTAGCATGTTGGAAGTATTTTCATGTCAACTGAGTTACAAATAGTTTAAAAACTAAACTTGTATAAATCAGGAAATTAGTAGTTATCATAAAATAAGCAAGAAATAATATTTCACATCTCATTTTGCAGTCAACTCAAGCCTAATGTTATAATCCGCAATATTCCCATCATGGAAAATTGAAGTAGATTTCTTTATATCAGTTACATCTTTAAAAAGTCGACTTTTCCTTTCTGGGCCTTTTAAAACAAAAAATGAATTCAAGTACAAGTCAATCATGCCTTCGGTTTAATTTTATTTTACTTTGTTCATTTTCATCCTTTATATTCAATAAGGTACTTTCACAAGTACCCAAGTTTAATAGAACCATAATCATATGAATTAAACAGGCACTCCAGTACTGAGTATCAGAGCAAAGTCAGAACTTAACACGTAGCATAAGTGGTCCCTCCGCGCAGGTAAGTATAAAAACAGAACCTGTAAGCAGCATCTTTAGTAGCAAAGTCCTTCTGATTCACAAATAGTAGACTTCTTTTCTTACGAAATTAATGAGTGCAAAGGACTCAGCTAAGAATATAATATATGTGAATGGAGGAAGATTTTCTAAGTGTAAAAGCAATGAAAGAAATTACAAAAGAAAAGGTTGATAGATTTAGTTATGTGAAACTTTTAAAACATCTGTGTATCAAAGGCAAAATAAAAACTAGTAAGAAAACTACAACAAATACAACACAGGTTTAATACACTGAATATATACAGAGTCATTGAAAATCAAGATAAAATACTAAGACTCTAAAAAAAATAAGAGGAAAAAACGTATTAACAACCTACGAAAGAAAACAATACATAATTAGCTAAACATTTGAAAAGTGTTTCTATTCAATAAATAAATACTAATGAAAAGAGGTTTCGGGGGGGTTGGGTTTGTTTGTATTTTACAAAATGTGCTCATTGGCTACTGGTTAAACTAGCTATTAATATGTATCAAGAGCCTTTAAAATGTTATACACTTTTACTTCTTTATTTTATTCCAACAATTTCTTAGGAAATAATCCAAAAAACCAAAATTTTATGCAGATGTTTATCACAGCATTACTTACAACAGAAAAGAACTGTAAACAACCCAAATGCCCCCAAACTATGTAAATAATGGATGGTCCAAAATGCATTATTATATACTCATTAAATTATGTTCAAAGTATTTTTAATTACATGAGAGAACACAATACAATGTTAAATTTAGATTTTAAAAAACTGTGTGTCAATATGAGGAAAAAAAAAAACAAATAACAGCAGCACATTCACAGTCGGGGAGAATCTCACCAGCAAGAAATGTTTTGGTGTTGGTTATGTGAACAGGGATTATCACTGTTCTCCGTGCATTCTGCTGTATATTCCACGTTTTCTAAGGCTCTAAGAAGAGTCTCTACCAGTTCATCACTAAACTTTCAGCACTGTGCCTGGCATACAGTAGTAGGTCCTTAGAAATATCTGTTGACCAAATTTAAAGCCCAGGAAAAAAGTAAACATTTTATGGAAAAATTTATACATGCATGCACATGTATATACACAGGTAAATACACATATGTGTGTGGATGTGTGTATACATATATGTACATCCAAATAGAGTAGCAATATTAAAAATTAAAGAGGAAGAAACTTTTCTGCATGTGTGTTGGTATTTATAATATTATGAAAAGCATGATAGTCTGGGTACAGCAGGTAAGGGGAACATGAAAGAAAACATCCAAAAACTGGCCCACCCCCCAAAAAAATAATTTGTAAGAATAAAGTCAAAGAATATTATAATTCGTGAACTATTATATATTTGTTCTTATCAAAATACAAATGAACAAAAGCACTCACTAGCTCTTTATTAGAAGGTCACCACTGAGGAGTTTTACTCAAGAATGCAAAAACTGTCTCCTCATGTTTCATACTGAGAGCTAACTGATAAGGAGCTAAAGACTTAATGCAATAGAAAAAGAGCTACCTTTTGTCACAAGTCTGTAACTCAAAAGCAGATATAAATTTTTAAACTTTGTCTTTTTCATTGCTGCAATTATTTCTAAGTCTCTGATGTTTAAATTCCATGTTTTACTTTACGGTCATACACTTTTCAATTCAATATCGTGTCTTCATTCATGCAAAAGGAAACACTGTTTAAAAAGAAATGTGATGCCTAAACTTCCTGAAATTAATGCTTGAAGGTTTCAGCACAGTGAAACCACGACTGGTCTGATAATATCAAAAGACATTAATTGTTTAGAAAAAAATGCAGTATTTTAAAAAGAATTCTCCAAACTACTTTGTTGAAAGAAACATGTGAGTACATTACCCTACAAACTAACAGAAGAAGCCACTATTCCTAAGTATTAGGGAAAAAAACTCTTTCCTCAGCTTGATATTAATCCTTGTACATCGCAAGTACTGAGCAGAATGTTCCATTCAGAGAGGCCAAGGCTTAGAGTCAATAACTAGGGGAGGTGATGAATTTCAAATAAAAACCCCAACCTGAAAAACATAAAGGACAACCAGAGCCATCTTTTGCCATTTCCCACGGATATTAAATTATTGGTTCAAGCATGCTACATTCACCAATCTCCAATACCTCCAAATTCTTCAACAAACTATTTCTGATTACTTAATACTTCATGCATAATGCTGTACCTAAGGTCTCAGTTTAAGAAAGCTGATAAGAACTGCATTTATTTGAAACATCAATCAGTACTACACTAAAAACTGGCGCATGGACATTTTGATATTTGCTTTCTACATGAAAAAAAAATTCTATAAGATGTTGAGGAGTCCTAAGCAATTCAGTATGACCTTGGACACACATAAATCTATATAAAATGGGTACAAGCCAAGGAAAAAGGTTCCCTCTCTACAAAGTTGTTACGTTTTCCTTTTTCTTAGAATATCAATTCACAGGTCTGCTCAAATTATGTTAACTTTCTCCAGGAAAAAAAAAAAATGTTCTGAAAAACATGTCTTTCCTACCTTGATGCCCAATTAAAAAAACATTCCAATTAAATATCTCATTCAGTCGACTGAGGGGTAAGGAAGAACTGAATAAAGAAAAAAGAAGGAAAAGAAAACATTTTTTCCTCTTCTGTCATTACTGTTTTTAACCTCGCATGTCTCTCAAAGTGTTTAGCTCCATGGTGATAAGAACAGGCGAAAAATATAGAAACACTGAAAGAACAAATTCCCTCGGAATATTTTAGGGTTTCTATTGCAAAGTTTATGGTGGCATTACAGAGGCATAAGTTGAAAATAGATTCTTATAACTTAGTAATGATTGATGTAAGATGGACAAACTTCCTTTATAATAGTTTTTTAAAAATCTGCTATATTTTCTCCCTCTCCCCAAAACAGCATTATATTTAATTTATTAAATTAATTTCCCAATGTACAGAAAACAGAAGAAAACATAATTATTGTTTAGACAATGGGTTTCAATTTTGCCCCCCATGGAGACATTTGGCAGTGTCTGGAGACATTAGTGGTTATCGTCACAACTTCGGAGGGGGGACTCTGCTGGCATCTAGTGAGAAGAGGCCACGGAGACTGCAAAACATTCTACAGTAACACGGTCTCAGTAACAAAAAATTATCTGGCATCAAATGCCAGAGTTCCAAGGTTTAGACCCTGGTTTAAAAGTATCTTTAACATCGAAATGCAAATATTTATTCGGAACCCAAGTTTCAAACCACAGTCCCTTAGGTCAAAGCAAGTGAGGAAGGCTGCCAGGCCCTCTGCACTCCCCATAGACTGACGCATGCAATGGTTCTGCTTTCGTGGTCAAGGTATAGTCCTGATAACTATTATGGGAAGAGAATTCACCATTCAATAACTTATGAACTTAAAAAAATATATAGGGTATGGGAAAATACACTTGCGAATAAACCTAGAAAGGTTTTTAAGTTTTTTAGCTAACTTAAAATAAGGATGATGACTTATTAAAATCATTATCACTATTTTATAGTAGTAATAACAGATAGCTTATAATTAATTCCTACTTATTGATCATTGCTTCCTAAATCTTCCCCTGAGCGTTTTAATTAGATGCCTTGAGGTGATTAAATTTATTTTTTGCTTCAATTAATATTTCCTGAACACCTACTCTCTGAACTGTTCTAAAGCCTGGAGATCAAATGGCAAACACGGCAAAAAACAAACAACAACGACAACAAGAACTGTCCCTCTTAAAGAACTTACATTCTGGCAGAAGAGCAAGCATAAGCAAATCAATAAATAATGTAAAGGTCAGCCAGTGAAAAGTGCCATCCAGAAAAATAAAATTAAAAGCAGTATGATCAAGATGGCTGGTTGGCCATTTTTATCAATTGGTTAGTCAAGGAAGGGCTCTCTATGAAGAAGTCGTTTAAGAAGATCTACATGTTAAGAAGATCTATGCAAAGGAAGTACATTCCAGACCAGTTGAAGAGCAAGCAGAAAGACCCTAGAACATGAACCAACTTGTCAGCATGTCCAAGGTAATGAGAGCCAGTGTGGCTGCTGGGGGCGACGAAATGACAGACGGCATCAGGCTGTAAGGAAGGTTGGAGGCCTTGGTAAAAGCAACATGAAGCAGTTGCAGGATTCCATGGCCTCATCATGTGACATGACCCAGAACAAGATGCAAGTGACTTGCGTTAAGAAGTGATCAGCAGAAATAAGGCATGCTGATAGATTAGACGCGGAAACACAAGATACTGATGAATTTAGAAAGAGATGGATCAAGGATAACTCTTGAATGTCTGGCTGGAGCAAATGGGTAGATGATTCCCCTGAGGAATTCAAGATGGGAGAGAAACAGGTTAAGCACTATCAACAGAATGACTAACCATCTTGGTTTGCCTGAACTGAGAGGTTTCCTAAAATGTAGGACTTTCAGTGTTAAAACCAAGAAAGTCCTAGGAAACCAGGATGAGTTGTTTGCCCTAGACATAAACCAAGAGTTTTGTGTTAACCATATCTATTGGACATCTATACGGAGATATGAGAAAGATGACTGGAAACATAATGTGAAGCAAGTCTGAGCTGCAGATACAGAACTGGGAATCACAGAGGCATTCGGATGGCATTTAAAGTCATAGAAGTAGATTGCATCACCTTGGGAGAAAAGAAAAGAGGGTCCAGGACAGAGCTGGTATTTCTCTTTCTCACAGATAATATACTTAAAGATGTCTGCCTCAGTCCAGTTCTCCACCTACACAGCCAATACCTTTCAGACTTAAGACTCCATGTTTTTGACTCTTACTTTCCAGATCTCTCCCTAAAATCAGAAACGCAAAGTAAAACGCACATTTCAGATGATTTGGGTGACTTATTTAAGCTACTGTGCTTATTAAGGCCTTAGCTCTGACTATTCCACATCATAACCTTCTCTGAGCTGCTCTTCTAGGGGTCACAGAAGGGCCCACACGTACGGAATGGGTTTATGGTCCACCCTGGCCCTTC
>NW_006494609.1:658335-684213 GCF_000325575.1 Pteropus alecto | reverse complement strand
ACCACTATCGCTACTAACAAATGTTTCCTATTCCCAATCCCACTCTCTCCCCTGACCCCTGCTTTTCTTATTATCTTCAACAAGCATGACCCTAAACTTCCACAATCAAAAACTCTCACAATTGAGGAAAAAGAATACTGAAGGAAATAAGTGGACAATAAAAACTCTCCAAGGGCAGGTTTCAGCTGAGAGGGGCCCACAGTTCCGCCATTAGTCTCTTTGGAAAGACTCCTAACATCCTTGGCTGTGACTTAACTTGGGTAAATTGATATTCAAGAAAGGTACAATTACCAGAAGGACTCAACAGATGGCCCGTTTAAACTATGGGATTAATACAATCTGTCTGGTGACCTAGTTCGAAGTAACTAAATAGAAACCTCCCAACTGGTTAACTTACGACAGAAAATAGCAAATGTTTGTAGCTGACCTTGTCAGATCAACTCTACCTGGCCAATCTAGGCAGAGATAATAAGAGAATAAATAAAACATCAGAAATAATCAAAAGAGGTCGTAGGGCTTGGAGTGGACATAGCAGAATTATCTGGATCCCCTGTGGGACAGCTTGTACCCCAACAGGGCAAGCATCCTGGTTACAGAGAATGAGAAGACTCGGTATTAAAACAAAAAACGAAGATTAAAACTCACCAAAAAAGACTGGACTAAAAGATGATAAGATAATTAAAAAGTAGAATTTCAGAGAAGCAATTAATGGGATTAAATTACGTATAATAGGTCTCCACTGAGAGGCCCTCTATAAGAGAAATCTCTTTTGCAATCAACCTTCAAAAGGACTTCCCAAATCTTTCTCTAGCACTAAAAGACACATTTGCAAGCTGAATCACTTTGAACTCTTACTAAAGTAAATGCTTCTTAATAAAGATGCATTTTTAACTATAAGTAAAGAATCAGGAGTGAGTTTGAAAATAAAAACAATAATAACCTGTGAAGAGTAAGGCACAACTGCTCATCATCAAATAGTTTAAGCAATATATCACTATATAATCATGCCTTTCACTCATTTTTATACTGAATGCCAACTTTATTGTAATTTAATTAAGTATCAGGGAAGGGAAATTTTTCCCCTACCCTTCATGGTTCTTTTGGCTGATCTAATAATTAAACTGACACAAGATAGATTAACAGGAAGAAAAAAAACAAATTTATTTCATACATACAGAGATCTCATAGGTATGGGACTTGAAGAAATGACCAAGACACACAGCTTTTATGTTTTTTAGACAAAGAAACAATAAACTTGTAAGGAATTGATGGGGCAAAGAAATGCAGGCTTGAGTGCTTAATTAGTGAAGAATCTAAGCAGAGTTTGAGCTTGGTTACTACTCCAAGTAACCCAAATTAGTAAAGAAGTAACAAAGTCTGCTTATACAGGCTTTCCTGCCCTGAATTCTCTGTCTGGTGATAAGAATGTGTCTCTACGTCCTGGTGCAAAGAGGATACCTTTTACATGGGAGACTTATTTCTTGCTTTCAGGGGGACAGAGAGGAAGGTCAGGGTGTCCTTCTTGCATTCGCTGTTTCTCAAGTAACTTTAATTCAAAATAATCAATACGCCCCTGGGGCATACTTTGGGGCAGCCTGCCTTGAGCTCCAAATACGAATATTAGAAACGTAAACATTCCATCCTAATGTAAATTATTCTTAAAACACTGATTCTCCTGTTGACTGAATGCTGATAAATGCATTTTTAGGGCATTTTAAAAAATAATCGTAAAACATACTCATATACATTGATTTTATTTGGCATACAAATACTTTCTATGATCACTGTATTCCTCTCTGTAAGGATATAAATTTTTTAAAAAATCCATCATTAATAAAGATAATTTCTTTATCTTTCTAAGTAATTTAAATTTTGTAGGTAATAGAAATTCAACAAATAAAATGCTGATAACAGATCTTTCACTGCATAATTGGGTTTACAGACTTCTGACATTATGCTTAAACACAGTAAAGCTATACAGACATATTTCATAGATACCAAGATACATTTGCTTGAAACAAGAAATATATGATCCAATTTCTATTATTGTTTGAACATGTTTAATTGCTTTCATTCCAGTGAAATCACTAAACAATGCTACACACATCTATTCCATTAACATTAAGACATGATATGTGGCTTTCTAATTTAATTATCTGAAAACACATTAATCCTTAGTTGGTACTTCCTTGTAAAAATGTGTTCTGTGATGTCACTATAGCTTTATAAAAATAAGCAGAGCTTTGCATAAGAGAGGCATTCTGACAGAGAACAGAGTACTGGGGTGAAGAAATGAAAGAAAGAAAAAAAAAACACCCAGGTTGGAAACTTGGAGAAGTATAGTTCAGGAACATTTACTATCCAAGGATGGACAGAGTCTGCTGAGACACAAGCCAAAGAGACATGCCACCCCACTGTCCAACAGCTCAGAGGGAAAGGGGCCCCCATAGGAGTATTTTAACAAAAAATTATCCTGGAAACTTAATACACTCTGAAATCTTTCATAATTAATAAAAATTCCATTTGGTAATAAAATACAAGATACATATGAACAAAAAAACCCAGAAGTTTTCAATGAGTTCATTTATTCAAGATAAACAAGTTACTACCATCAAGTGTTAAAGAGCTGTTAGAGGAGCTTTTTATCCCAAACTACATAGGGCACAGAGCAATAAGGACCACAGTATGATGCTGACTACTATGCTTCTAGCTGGATTTGGAAACTCTGCCCACAGAGATGGCAGGAACACAACTGAGAACGGGTGTGATCACATACAGAGGAATGAAGGAGAGTCAGACCCTAATTGTGGGTGACTACACATGAAGAGGAAGGGGCAGCACTATCGTCCCCTCTAGCAGGCCATCTCTCTGACCACGGACCAAGTGGGATATCTCTCCCTTCCAGGCAAGTCCAAGGACCCATCTGTTCTTTCAAAGCACTTTCCACGCTTTGTGGTGAGCTCTTTGGGGACAGAGACTAGGTTTCATCAACCTGTATAGCTTCAGACACCAGCACAGTCAGTCACACAGTTCCTGTTCCATAAATATTTGATATAAGAATAAGTAAATGAGAAAAAGAAAAGCTAGTAAAAGAAGTTATTTTCATAGAGGTAAAACCATGAAAAAAAAAAAAGAGTCATTCTTTGGGAAATGAGGCAGAAAACAGAGAAGAATGAGGGTAATACAGTAATATCACAAGCAAAGGAAAGCCCAAGAATATGGAGATTGAGAACTGTGTACTTCAAAATTAGAAGATCGAAGAGTTACAGGACTTCAACAGCAGAAACCACAGTATAAAAAAATTAGGTATAAACAATAGAAAAACACTGAATACTCTTTTCCTAAGATCATGAATAAGGATGCCATTCTCACCATTTCTAGTTAGCCTTATATTGAAAGTTCTAGCTAGTTCAACAAAGGCAGGAAATTTAAAAAGCTATAATAATGGGAAAGGGAGAAATAAAACTATTATTATGCATAGACATCTATCATGATGATGTATGTCAACAACCCTGTAAAACACACACACACAACAGTAGAACTAGCAAGTGAATTTAGAAGTTTTGCAGGTCAATGTACAAAAAAAGCAATTGTCTGTCACTATACTTAGCAGTTGAACTGAAAATGAAATTTTAAAATACTACTATTTAAAAGAACCTAAAAATCTAACACATCTAATGAAAGATATTGAAAACTATAAAATACTGCTGAGGGAAATTAAGTGAAGAGGTTTGTGGAGAAGACTCAGTATTATCAAAATGTCCATCTCTACAAGTTGAAAAATAGGTTCAATGAAATGCCAGTCAAAATCTAGCAGACTTTTATGGGGGAAAAAAAGATTGATGAGTTGATTCTAAAATCTATAAGAAAATGCAAAGGATCCATATTAGTCAAAACAATCATGAAAAACAATAAAATTGGAAGATTTCACTCTTTGACTTCAAAATTTATAAAGCTATAGTACTCGAGACCATGTGTAACTGGCACAAAAACATAGACCAATGGAACAGAAAGGAGCCCACAAATGAAAACACACATATACTGTCAATTGATTTCAATCAAGACACCAACTCAGTTCAATAGAAAAAGTATTTTAAACAAATAATACTAGATATACATATAAAAAAAACTTCAACAGTTACATATATAAGTTATTTCATATGTAAAATATTTAAGAATAGGTTATCAACTTCAGTATAAAAGATAAAATCCTAAAGCATCTTTAAGTAAGTAAATATAGAAAAAATATATTCCCTATATTGAATAGGCAAAGATTTCTTAGATAATACGCAGTAAAGCACTAACCGTGAAAAATGATAAATCAGAATTAAAATTAAACTTTCTGCTCAAAAGACATCATTAAATGTGTGCATATACATTTATTATTTAAATGTATGTTTTAATACATATTTGAAATCTTACAGATCAACAATAAAAAGATAATTCAACAATAAGTCACAACTTAAAAGACACTGCAAAAAAAGATATATGAATAGCCAATAAGCAAAAGAAAAGATGCCCTGAATCATTAGTCATCAGAAAAAAGCAAATTAAAATCACAATGAGATATTATTTCACACTTACCCTACCAGAGTGGCCAAAAAGTAAAAAAAATAAATAAATAAAGGAAAAAAAGAAAAAGAAAACAAAACAAAAAAAAAACCTGTAATACCAAATGATAGGAAAAATGTGGAGCAACCCGAAACTCCTAAATTGGTGGTGTAAGTATAAAATGGCATAACCATTTGGGAAAACAGTTTGGTAGTTTCTTATACAGTAAAACATACATCTACTCTATGATCCAACATTTCTATTCCTAGGTATTTATTTACCCATGAGAAATGAAAATACATGTCCACAAAACGACTTTAATAAGAACGCTTATAGCAGCCTTATTCATAACTGCCAGTAACTAAAAACATAAATCTTAAGAACACTTAAGATCTGTGCATTTTATTGCATGTATATCTCAAAAACAAACAAAAAAAATCCCACAAAAAACAAAAACAAAAAAAACAACCAACCTTTAAGCAGAAAGATTAAAGAGTAATAGGGTAACCCTCCCTGTCCCCCACTTCTTGTTTTCCCCACACTGGAAATAAGAATGACAGGGATCTGAGGGTGGGGGTGGGTGGGAAGATTTGTGCTGGAGAGAGAAAGAGAGCTGAAGGATGTTTATAGGCAAAGAAAAACATGAGGAGATGAGGGGAGGAGATGAGGGGAGGAGATGAGGGGAGGAGAGAAAGGCATAACATGACTAGAAGATTAACATCTAGAGAAGGCAAGAGGACCACAGGACAGACAGGATAGACAGGTTAACTGTGGAAAAGAGCAGGCTGTCAAAAAGCATAGAGCTAAGTGTGGAGAACAGAGGAAATGCAGGAGTTGGGGTGCTGGAAAGAGGTTTATTATCCAGTACAAAGGTCCCCAACCCCCAGGTTGCAAACCGGTACTGGTCGGTGGCCTGTTAGGAACCAGGCCACACAGCAGGAGGTGAGTGGTGGACCAGCAAGCGAAGCTTCATGTGTGTTTGCATCCTCTCCCCAGTGCTAGCATCACCGCCTCAGCTCCACCTCAGACCATCAGACATTAGATTCTCACAGGAGCACCAGTCCCTGGTGCCAAAAAGGTTGGGGACCGCTGCTCCCCAGGTCAGCTCCATGGACTTGCCATAAAATGGTGTTTGACTCCTTCTCCTAAACCTAATAATCAATTACTACTGATTCTTAAGTGCCTTTTAATTCCTTGGTGCCCTCCAATGGCAAATGTACTGACAAGAGAACCTTGAGTTATTACTGTGCAATGGCTATAATACTAGCCTAAAATAAATGAGAGAATATCTGGCAAAAGACTAGAATCTCTCTTTTGAATGATGTATGCACGGTGTCAACAGTGATTAACTTTTATAGAAAGCATGCAAGGGCCCATCTGTTTCCTGCTCTTTAAATGACTTGTTTTGCTACTTTTAACAAATCATTATGCCTTTGGGCCTTTATTTATCCTTCAAATGGAGATGTCACAGACTAATAAACATAAGAATCCTTAAATTATCCAAACATTCTAAATATGGAACTTGCTCTCTAGGGTAATTCACTCACCAACAGGTGGAACTTACCATTTAATAAGTGGTCCAATAAAGGAGCTCATTCACCTCACAGGGAGCACACTCACCAGAGGTGGAGATAAGATGCTAACTACCTTCCCTGCAGCACGAACAGTCTGCCTGCTCTGGAAGCTACAACTTTCTTTTCTCTGCACATCTGAGTACTCTTTTTGAAAACATGATTTTACCCTAATTTCAACCAATTTAAGATGACAAATAACTGTTAAGTTCAAATACCATCTCTCTTCTGAAGAAGAATTCTATCCTAACAAGAATTAAAATGTTTTCATCTGGGTGAATCAGTGTTTTCATCACTACTGTATCCTTCTTTTTCCTAGTCAGAGAAGACATCACTTCCACGATAACGGATAAATTTTTGTCAGCCCCAGCTATCGTACTGTACTTTACAAAATCCAAAAGTTCCTAAAAACAAATTCTGAGTCAACCTGATCACAGCCTTGCACGGAATATGACTTCGATATATATTGGAAAGGAATGGACAGACAACGTGAGCTCAGCAATGCCCCTCTGATCAGGCAGTCTCAACAACACACGCAGTAATCACCCGAACTCTTCCCCTGAGCAGAACAAGCTGCTGACAACGAGCAATTAGTGTTCTGACACAACTCCAAGAGGCTTGTCAATGTAAACTATCGGACAGCGACAAAGAATGTCAAATCTCCACGATAGTCTTTTTGGAGCTCCCATTAGAGTCAGCCCAGGTTTATGATGAAATGCAAAAGGCATTTGTGAGGTGCTGCTGCCAGTGCAGAAGCAGTGTTAGGCCTGCTTCCAAATGTGACATGGCACTGTCCCATTGAATGAGGTGCCCACTCGGATAATATTTGCAACAGAAGCAGCATCTCTTCATACATAGGGGCTTGGTGGCTTAAACAACAGTTCCATTGTCTAATTACTCTGGAAGAGAGGAGAAGGAAATGTTTTTCCCTCCTCTTAATTCTTCTTGCAAGTTATACTTTCTGTAGTCCAGGGCACACGTCTCTCTGATCATATCGATCAGTACAAATCAAAAAGGCTGAGGGCAAAGAGTTAAATCACCCCCCAAAAGCAGTATTTTATACAAAAGCTCAACAAAGACTACAAGTCTGCCAGAGAAACAGTCCTCTTACTGAATGAGAAGTGAGATTAAGACTCTGAAACAGTAATTACAAAAGCCAGTTATTTTCATGTGGCCAGGAACTCCATGGTCATTGCCAATAGAAATTTACTGCCATACATAAAGGACAGTGACTTCCTTAGTTGTAAATGTTATGAAATAGCAACAACTCATTTTAATGCAGTATATGCTACAAATCGGTTTCTTCTTCAAAAGGTCCAAGCTTTAAAAGCTGGCCTAATAGAGAGACAGCTCTTCCCTGAAAACAGGATTCTCAAAAGCCCCCAGTTCTCAGATGGAGGTCATGAACTAAACAGAATATTTACAGTCAGCCACTCAAGCAGAGAATAACAGTAATGACAATTCCCGCTCTCATTTATGACACTTTACAGTTTACTCGCGAGCATTTTTGTGTTCATCATCTCGTTTAGGAATATGGGCCAACCCCACACAGGAGGGCAGGAGCATCCTAGCACCAGACAGACCGCATGGCCTTATAAAGGTAGCAGGAAAAGCAAAGCAGCACTCTGTCCTTGGAGGAAACAAACTAACAAAATCAAAATAACTGTATCTTCTCTTGTGCTGAGAAACAGTTAACTAAAAAGCTATTCTGCAGACCACAGTGTTCTCCCGTATTTGAAAGCAACACCCCAAGACTGCATTCAGTGAACATGCCCGATAAAAGGGAGTCAGAAAAAGAAAGACAGGATTATAAAATTGGCAGAGACAAAACCTGTAGCTATCGTGCTACGGAGAGAGGACAGAGAATGCTGGAAGAGCCAGACGTAGGAACAGTAAAGATGAGTACCAGGTGAAAGGACTGTCCCGAAGGCAGTGTGGACTAGAGCCGTGGTTTCATATCAGTCTAGGGGACTTCAAGCATCTCGAAGAATGGCAAAAAGTCAGGACAATATTTTATTTCGACCAATTTACGGAAGACCAACGGATCACAAAAATCGAATGTAAGCCTGGCTGGAAATCGCCTGGGAACTAAACAACAGCGTACCCTCTTGTTGTGAAACTTGAAGAGAGAATAACTTCTCACACCTCTCACACCTCTAGGGAAACAGAGAGATCCTAGTGTACAAGGGTAGGGAAGACGATTCGATTAAAAAAAAAAAATACTCAACTTACTTCATAGCTTCCTCATAGAATTAATGAAGGAGGAATTCATCTGGTAGAAAATCAGAATGGCTGTTTTAAGGAAAGAATGAGCCTGTTTTCTTTTTCCTGCAGGTAGTTAACAAGTCGGCAAATCAGTCAAACTTTCTATTAACTGAGCATCTACTATGGAAAGAAAGCTGGAAAGATTGCTCAAAAGCTGTCCTCAGACCTTGGCCAAGAAATGGCAGCTACCTGGTGTGATTCAGGTCAACAAAAACAACAACAAAAACAGTTAAAGGAGTAATGGTAGTTAGCAATTTCTCTCTGGTGTTTTATTCTCGACCACAAAGTAGACCACAAATTTCTCACTTCAACTCTTTTTCTAATTTTTTTCTCAGATCAGGTCCACCGCTTCATTCTTTATCTGAACTTGATTTAATTCCAACTCCCACTTAGAACAAAGTCAAACACACATCTCCTCCTTTCTCTTTCTCTCATCAAAAACAGAGAAAAACAGAGGGGGGTGGAGATAGCCCACTTTGAAAGAACAAGAATGAGGATTAGGAGACCAGTTGAAAATAACTTATCCAAATACTCTCCAAAAAACAGATTACACTGGATTCTTATCTAAAACAAACAAAAAAAAACCCTGTCTAAATGTATTTGCCTCTGAATAGTAAACTTCACAGAATCAGTAACCCACTGACTGTGTCCTAACTTAAGAGTCCAAGTAGCAAATAAATAAGTTTATTTCTGGCTGAGAATAGTTCACTGCAATAATTCTGAGTGCTACGCAAGAAAACCAACTAATACAAACCGCAACATTGTGGCTAAAAAGACAACGGCTGCGAACTACTGAGCACGATTATGCAAAATCTGAAACCCATGAAGGTACCCGTTAGTAAAACAGACAGGAGAGACAGAATACTACGTATTAGTGGCAATATTTTGTAAACGAATTAAAATTTGCTTTCTTCAACCATTTAAATACTAAGCTCTCTCAATTTGATGCTTAAAACTAAAAACATTATGACACCAACGAATCAAAGTTTGAGTGTTTCCTAACACTCAATACAACAATACAAACTTATAAAATAATCCAAAACTTGGCAAATATTTGTCTAATATAATTCAAATCCGTCTCTCCATGGAAGGGATTACTGTCACAAAAGTGAACTCTGGCAAGCTGCTGCTGTATGGCTAAAGAATCTTCAAAGGCAGCGCTATGTTCTTACATTAACGGCCGCTTACACACATTCTTTTAAAAAAAAAATCCTCAGTTTCTTCCAGGGGTGGAGTTTCCCAAAGAATTCCAGGCTAAAAATCTAAACTAACACAGCGCCAAAACTGAGTGATACCACAAAATGCAGACTTCCTTTAAAACAACTTTGACACTAAATCTTTACTTGGAAGAGAGGACAAAGGACAAAGTTCTCATCATTTGCTCTGTTTACACCACAATGGCTTCGAGACAAGAAACTGTGGGGGTCATTACTGGCCAACTGGTTGAAGTGCATCACTGCTCAGGAAGAATGCCTCTGTTAAGGGCAGACACTTAAAAGAAGCCCACTGGAAGCTAAGAGGGCTGTGGCACACCAAGTTATCTTGAGTCTCAGAGACCGAGGCCCACAAATGCTCAGAAACGATCAAAACATCACAGAGAACAAGTACTTTCAGATCCAGGGGAATGTTTGTTGCTTACTTGAGTCTCTGTGGTGTGATGATTTAAAAACCAAACAATAACCCAAGTTATTATAAACTGCAGCACGAAATGAAATAATCAGAGATCTAAGTTAAGGCAGAATTCCCTAAGTTCTGCAATGTTGCACGCTAACTTACGCGGAGCTGCTCCAGCACCAGGAGGAGCTGAGAGGAGAGGCACGTCAGACAAAACTTTGGCTGCGGACAGATACACCATATTAAAAAAACAATCCAGTAGTGACTCTGTCCTTCAATCATCGCTTGAAAATTACCATGTGCAGCCTCTGGTTCACTTGACTTTTCTCTATCTTTCTGTCATGGGAACAGAAGACATTTCTTTTAAAACTATATTATTTTCCTACTCTTCCTATATAGCAGCTTATTTAAGCTCCTTCACTTAAAAACAATCCTCACACCTACGTAGAGAAACACACCTTACACAAGAAAATCTCTGCCTAGAAATTACTAAAAATAAAAGTTAATGAGAAAAGGCCAGAGTCCCGCTTCTCTTTAAAGAGGCTCTCTCCTCATCCTATGATGAAATGGTCACTACCTACAGAAATGAATACTTGCAATTTAGAAGATATTAACTTTAACACATACCATATATAAATGTTGAAGAGTTTCTGGCTGCTATCACCTTCAGCCAGTCCTTTATTAATAATTGGTGTGAGGTTTTTTGTAAATGGTGTGCTCTGTGTTCTGGGATAACACATTAGCCAATGTTAATAACAGCTACTCTGGATAGTAAAATTATAGATGATTTTCATTTTTCATCCTTATATTTATCTGCTTTCATACATTTCACAAGTACGTATTGTTTTTATACAAGTTATTTTTTTTTTAATTTGCTGGAGGACAGAGCGTTAAATGAGATTTTTTGATGTTTCAAACAAGTATAACTGAATGGATGTTATCCCAAAGGATCAGCAAAATACAACTAAAGGATCAAATTAGAGCAACAATGAATGCTGGACTTTGGCCTGAAACTGTAAACTAATGAGCTCTATACTCTTGCAGAGTGAATGGATATACATACACTGTTGTTTCCATCTTTAAGATGAGGCCACTATGTAATAACAATGCGGACATCATCAAATTTTAGGGATGGGACCAAATATTCACATAGAAATAGAGACAGCTGGTCTATCTTCACACCTTGTCTTGCAGAGCCTTTCAGATTACAGAGGAGGCGCCTAACTCTACAGACCAGACTAATTTCTATTTCATTGATTTGAGAAGAAAGTTTTGTTTTTTTTTTTAATAAGGGTGGGAAGCTTTCATCAGGATTAGCATTCATTCAAAAAATTGAGATTTCATTTCCACCAAGTTAGAAGGCATCTGCTAATGAAGGATAAGACAGAATCAAACATGAAATTCCTTCAGATATTTTTACACTCATTAAGAACTTCGGAATTCTTAACTGAGGTCTTACAATGGCTGTATCCATTAACAAGAGATACCAACTGCCACAGAAAAATAATTTATACAAAGTCATCCAGGAGCCATAAAGTGACGTTAAATTCTCGCTAAAGGTAAGCCTTTCACACTCCTGTTTAAGTGTTGGCTAATGACCCAATTATTTACACAATATGCAAACTAAGGATATAACATTGGGTGATTTGTATTTGGAACTGAGGCAGGGCCTCTTGGCTCTTAATTGCAAAAAGAGCGTAAATGAAAGGTTAACTGGGTACTAAACACGTCCTCATGACAAACAGATCACAGTTCTTAGGAACAGGAACTCTTTATAACCACAGCCTAAATCATTAGTATAAAGGTCTTTGTGATTTGTATCAGGGAAAAGAGCTTAACTAACAATATACTAAAAAATTTTATCAAGGGTTTTCACTGATATAAAATACTTGACCAGTCAGTTTCTTAGAAACTCACTCTACAATCTTTCAACTTAACTCGGCAGATGTACTAATAATAATTTTATAATCTGAACAACTGATTTTCAATAACTCCAAAATGAACATGATAATGTCTAATAAACAGCAATGCCATAGATGAAGGAAGACAACCTAATTCACATGCTTGTGCACATCTACCCACAGATATAGAACAGCAGTTACGCCTGCCTGCAAAACACAAAATTATACAGTGAGCTATGGCTTTCTCCTACTTCCTGTCAAAAGATGCATTCATCTGACATGCCTACTCACACATATTCCAATATGAAAATACACATTTATCCACGTATCAAAAAGTCAACTCACATTACACGTTGGAAATCTCTTCTTTCTGCTATGAATTGGATAAATCTGCTTGTCTTTTTCTCTTTAGAGCAAAAACAATAAGATAATAAGTGCTGGGCAGTACCCTTCATACACCATCTGATCTAAGAAAAATCTTCATTTATTTTTATTCCTAAATGACCTATAAGTGTCCTCCACTTCAAAATGAACAATGATTATTTTAAATTTTTGCTACAAAATTAACTGAAACAGTCAATTTATTATTTCGTAAAGAAAAAAAAAAAGACTTTCACCCACTTCATTGCCAGGTGCTGAGTAGATCTCAGAAAGTCTGCTGACACATCGTTTTGAGAAAGGAAAGAAAAGGATATCGAAATTCTGTCCTAAATATGAGAAATACTTGACGAGTGGGACAAGTTGGAGGAAGCAAAATGGATACAACATTAACTTCTAGAATTTCCGTCTACCTCAATGGTGCTGTGGGGTTAAACTGAAGCTCCAGGAAACAAGACAGCCCCCTGGATTTCCCTTTCTGAGGGACATGGTGGGAGAATGAACTGGAGCTGGAAGACAGGCAACAGTTACTACCCTGTTCACAAAGAAAAACATATAGAGTGGAAGAACGTTCTAACACAGACTCACAAAATCGGAACTGCTTACAAATGTCAGATTTTCTACTGCTTTTCATTCCATCTTAGGAAGACATTTGCTTTCACAAATGTATATTTGCCCCTAGGATACTTTCAGACTCAAAGAACAAGCCTCCCTTCCTAATTCCCTCAATCGAAATGGAGAGTAGAAAACATTTAGCAGCATTCCAGATAATTTGTGCCAATTTAGATGATTCATGTATTGCTTTCCCAGACTAAATGGTCTACGGCCAGTGCTTTCAAGTCAACAAGGGTGCGGAGAGCAGGACCTAATTACAGATCTGAGTCACTGTCTACGAGCTCCCTCAGCCCAGTGGGCCATCCCCCACAGAGGCACCATTTCATTTGAGGTATAAAAACAAGCCAAGTCTACAAATCCTTTTATATAAAAAAACAAATGAGAAGACATCATTCCACAAGAAACAAAAATATCAGTTCACTGAATTGATTTTTCGAAGAATTTTTTCAATAGGCTTTTTCTCTTAAAAAGCACCTATAACACTAAAGTTTTTAAAACAAGAAAATGGATATAAAACATATTACAGGATGATAGCTCAACTTTCTTGAAATTTCTTGTGTCTATATCTGGCCAGGTGTACAAAATGGCATACTATCTTGAACGCTGTTTGTCTCCCAATGAGAGAGATTTTGTAGCTCTTTCCATAAGGGCCTTACTGATGGGGTGTATTCACTTGGTGGCTATAATCTTATAACACTGGCAACATTTTAATTTAAGATCCTGGGTCCACAATGAGGAGGAAAAAACCTAGTTACATTTAAAGAACATTAAAAGAAGAATCCATTCTCTTAACAACCAAAAAAATGGTGCACAAGGCACAAAAACCTAAATTTGATTTCAACAAAAGATGTTATTGTTTTCCTTCCTGTAACATGGATACAATATATATGAATTAAGGGGGAAAACGTCTTCTGAGTTTACTGTTTATTGACATGTTAAAGATGTAAGCAAAGATAACACCTTGAAAAAAAATCTCTTTCGATTGTCATAAATCTTTCTCTGATACTTTATCAGTAATTATATTCCCCATTGAAGAAATTATTAATCTCTGAATAGAAATGATTCTTTGGTTCCCAGTTCCAACAACGACATTCCAAACAAGCACAAGGGGTAACAGGAATTCTCCAACAGCAAAAGAATGAGTTTTTTGAATGTAGACGTTAAATGACCTAAGATGCATTTCAGACAAGAATGATAAAAAATGATCTCCAAGGCTCACATTGGGGCACAAAAGGAAATAACAACACAGCAAAGATTTCTGAGATTCACCAGTGACTAAGATACTAAGAGGGGGGCAGAGTTTGCCATCCCAAAACATGCCTTTTGGGATATTGATCATTTTTAAGAAGCAAAAGACACAGAAAGAAACTCTGACTTCCCCACTAACTGCCTAAAAGAATTTAGATAGAGGACCTGCTTCAGGAAGGAAAATATCATCACAGAGAACTATAGTTTAATGTGAATTAGTGTGTGATTGACAGAGAGGAACCTAGCAAGGCCCTTTTCATCCCAGTCTTCTCTGTGTCCAGTTGTTAAAGATGGCCCAGCAAACATTTACCAAATACACATCTCACTGTGAATTGCCTTCCTGACCTCTGAAGTCACAACCCACTGCCAACACTCTCCTTAGCTCAACATAGCATATAAGCCCTAGCTGCCTGGTGTGTCCCCAGGTTTCACATCTGTGTGGAACTCCCATATGTGCAAACGTAATAAATTTGGTCGTTTTCTTCTGTTAATCTGCCTCATGTTAATTTATTAGTCTAGACAGAAGAACTTAGAAGGACAGAAGTAAAATTACTCCCCCCGCCCACAGTACTATGTTTCCAGGTACCACGTTTCACAGTCTATTCACAGGAGTGGATGCTTTTACAACTGCTGCTACCAGTACAAAGAACAAACTGACAACTGACAATTTTAGAAAGCGCGGAAGTAAATTTCGTAGATGTGACGATTAATTGTCAGAGTGTGGAAAAATGCATAGATTTTCCTAAGTTTGCCAAAAGCATGCATATTGACCACAGGATGAATAGAGTTATTTAAATGAAAAAGCAACTAACACATTCTAAAGAGCCCATTGAGGACATAGTTGGTCTAAAAGTGTTTTTGCATATGCCAAATCTGCGCAGGAGTGCAGAATCAAATACAGAAAGAGAACTCAGCAGCAGACCAAGCACCAGACTCCAGAAGATAAGATAAAAGGCTGTCGGCATGTTGATTAAACTCATCAACCATTTAAAATCTAACACATTTACTATAGATCACTAGGATGCCTAGAAATCAATCTGGACAAATATCTGAGAACAAATCTATAGCCTCTTTCCATGACCCTGAATTTATTCTAAATACCTTTGAGATTTTAAACAACAAATACATATAGTATCTACACTTACCTGAAGTAAAAAAGCATGCAAAAATCATACTACACTTATGTGGTAAAAAGACAAACAAATTCATAAGGAGAATAAAGAGCAAAACCCTGACAGTGGTTTCTCAGAGGCAGAGAAAGACACTACGGTTAGTGGGCCTTACTCTGGGTTGGTAAAAATTCGATTTCTCTAGTGTGTTATGAGAGGGTGCATACAGATAGTTGTTACATTATTCCTTATATAGTTACCGTATTTGGAGTATTCATATTAATTTTTGAAATGCAAACAAGGATTAGAAGTTTGGGTAGAGACTATTCTAAGAACAGGTCCACGTTGCCAAACAACACACCTGTACAGGGGGACAGTTTTCAGGCCAGTTCCCCAAGAGCATTTCTAGCATTCCCAGCCCAAGTGGGTTGATTAAAAGGCAAAAACTTCGGGCAGGGGAGGTGGGGGGATCTGAAAGCAATATATTTTGTTCTCCGGTCTTTACTAAATCACTACCTGTTAACTATTAAGAGTGAAGAGGGTGCCAGTCAACACCAACACGCCCTGCCAGTTTAATTTAACGTTATTATTTTGCCTTGCTTTGCAATTACTCCCACATCCCCCAGGGAGAAACTAATGGATTACTAAAAATAAAATGGAGATTAAGTGAATCACTTGGGATGTTTTGGCTCCCAACACAAATTGGCTTAAACAAAAAAGAAAATGTATTGGCTCAAAAGCTTAGACTTCTGCAGGAGAGACAGGCTTCAGGGCTGGCTTCTCTGTCCTCCACTCTGTGTGGCTTCTTGCTCAAGCTGCACACCAGACCTCACACTGGCACAAAACAACATCCAGAAGAAGAACAAGAGAGGCAGGCTCTTCCTGTAGCTCTGTTTATTAGAAGACTTCTGCCAGAAGCTCCTGGCAAATCTATCTTGGAGTATCACAGGCTAGAAGAAAATTACTGGACCACTCATGAAATCATTGCTCTGGCTAGGTAATGCCTAGCATTAGCAGATGCTTTGTCCGTGATGAGTCAAATGCGAACAAAGCAGGGATGAGAATGCCCCCAACCAGGGCCCACCCTGTAGCTACGGTTAGTTCCTCAACTCTATAATATAGGGGATCAACTGAATGCACAATATGGCTCCAAACTAATACCCATTCTGTTGGTATTTACAGGGAACAGCCTGAGCAAGACTGTCAGAAGATGAAACTAATCATTATAATCATATATTTCTATATAAAGCTATAGACTCAAAAAGCAGATGACCAAATGAACTGATTCCTTTGAGGGATCAAAATTTAAAAAAACTTTGTTTTTATATAAACTTTGTTCTACTGCTTCAATCAGAAATTTAAAGACAGAAAGTCAACACATTTTAAAGCTAGTAGGGCATAGGAAGTATGCTATAGTACTTACTATATTCTCGTGCCATGGTTTCAGAAATTCAGATAATTACCATCCACGATAATAATGTATAACCTAGAAAAAGGTTAAGAAAAATAGAAAATAGTTGAAAAAATAGAAAAATAAATAGTTAAGTACATAAGAAATTTCACTAAATAGTTGCAAAAGTTTTATTTCTTTTCCGAAGGAGGGAAACTAGCATTTTTTAAAGTAAGCAGCTGCACTTAAACTAGAAATTGGAGATATCTGTAATATTAGATTATCTCTAAATACTTTCAAGTTCAAATCATCTGCATCTAGATCACCAAAAAGAACAGAACAAACAAAATACATCTTAATCAAGTAATACTGTCCTCGGATGCTATTTATAAAACTGAAACAAAAACAGAATTATTAAATGTAGCTCAAAAATCATGTAGTCTACCCCTTACAACAGACATCTACTCTATTCAATTTGATGCATCCTAAAGTTAGATAAATCAGGTTCCATTTCTAAACTCAGAGATCTGAGAAAATAGTTCTCGAAAAATATATATATACACATATCTGATTCAAATATTCGACACTGCATTTTAATAAAACCTTTGAATATTCAGCAGACCATGGAATGCTAAAGAAACACCTATAGAACTGGGGACTCTAAGGCACTGGAATGGCTTTTAATACTCAAAAGTTAAAGATAAGAGTGTTGTCTCTACTCAGACCCCAGAACAAATAACAATATGGCAAATCACACTCTTAACTAAGAAGGACTTAAATCCATGCTACCCAGGGATGGTGTGCCTTGACGAGGCTGGAGATAGCTACTGTTCATGTATCTACAAACACCACGTCTCATTTCACTTTCTTCAGTATATGCAAGATTCAGCAATGTTCCTGGCATTAGTTTGTAGGGGAGGAAAAAAACTTTTTCTCTACCCTCTCAGGTTTAGTTCTTGGAGGCCTGAAAATTAAACTGACAAAGACAAAATAGAAAAAAAGGGCATATGTTTCTTTACTGATGTCAGTCTTTTTACATGCTTGGGGATATCACAGAAAAGAAGTGAAAACCCAAAAAGGCAGTTAGACGGAGGGGCTATATACCATTTTAACAAGGGACAATAAATAGTAATGTGACTAGACAAAGGAAAAGAGGATTTGGGCTCCAAAGGATGATAAATTGGGGAAGATGACAAGGAAACATGATAAAGACTGTACGACTTGTTACATAGTCTCCGGTGATAAGAATTGTTCTCCTCTTCCTATTAAGGGAGATGGGTTCCCCTTTACAAAGGGAACCCATGCAGACAGCTCTTCCTGTGACTGCTATTTCTCAATTTCCTTCAGCTCAAAATAATCCTTACGCTAAAGTGGCATCTTCTGGGGGTGGCATACCTTGATCCCCTTCAAGATTATAAAAATAAAAACACTATTAAAATAATAAAAGTACAAGTCAGATTAGAAGAAGATATTTACAATACATATATCCAGCAAAGACCTCATTCAGAACAAAGCATATCAAAAGGTGCTCAACCTCATTCATTACCATGGGAATACAAATTAAACCCACTGTGAGATAAAATTACTTACTAATCAACATAGCTAAAAGTAAAAATCTGACAACACCAGGTCTTAGGGTGTGGAGTACTTCAGCTTTCATATACTGCTGGTGGGAGTGTGAACTGGAAAAGTGTTCAGCTATATCTAATGAAGCAAGAGCATGAACGTACACTGTGGTCCAGGAATTCTACACCTGGGAAATGCCTACCAGGAATGCACATACACATACACAGGTCCCAAAGACACATACAATAATCGTCAAAGAAGCATTCATTGTAATAGCCAAAACTGAGTAACAAATAAATTGTGGAGTAGTCACATGATGGAATACTATACAGCAGGGGTCAGTCATTTTTTCTGCAAAGGGCCAGGCAGTAAATATTTTTGGCTTTGCAGGCCATATGGTCTCTGTGTCCTTTTGCAACCAGTCAACTCTGCCACAAACAATATGCAAATGAGTGGGTACGGCTGTGTTCCAATAAAACCTTATTTACAAAAGCAGTCAGCCAGCCCACAGGCTGCAGTTTGCCTGCTATACAGTAATGAATATAAATCAGCCATTACTAATGCAAGAGCACAAATGAATCTTGCAAACATAATGCTGAGACAAAGAAGCCAGACACAGGATAGAATATACCGTACAATTCCATTTCATAAAGTCTGAAAACAGGTAAACTGTGTAAGTCAGGATAATAGTTACCTTTCAGTGTAGGGGGTAGGAGAGACCAGGAGGGGGTGCAAGGGGGAATCTTGGTGACTAGTAATATTAGATTCCCTGGTTTGAGTGGTGGTTTCGTGATTACGTTCAATTTGAAAAAATTCATCAAAGTGTTCACTTATGATTCATTTACCTTTATAAGTGTTACACTTGAATAAAAAAGTAAAAAAAAAATTAATAAAGAACATTTATTTAATTCATAAATAAATAAAAACATTCATCTATTTACTTAATAAATAAGATTAATAAATAAAAATTAATAAATAATATAAGTGGATGCTTTCTCATAGCTCATTCACCCTGGACATCAGACACTCTGATGCACCAGCAAGCCTTGTGTTCTCACAAAGCACGGTCTTGAAGACCCCCTTTATTTACTATGATATCTATATTGCAACTAAACCTCTGTTCTGAGGTCCAGACAGGACTCTAGAGAATGAGCTATGATTAGATGGAAAACACAGGAGTGTCAGGAGGAGAATGCGATACAGAGGGAGAGAGGAAAGTAACAGATGGCGGATGAAGAGGCTGGTGGAAGTAAACCCCTACATTTTAACATAATCTGCTGAATAATCTATACAGAATGAAAGGAACATAAGCAGCTTAGAAACACAATTTGGAAGGTCACTGAACTTGCCTTTTGGACAAAAATAATGACATTTTAAAAGCTGACTAGGGTTCTTAAAAGACTATTGAAGGAATCTGTTTCCAGTACAACAATTTCTTCCAATCTAACAGATTAAGAGGACAGGAAATTTCAGCTTTTCAAGTGAGGAAGCAAATCTGACAGATAAAATAATCTTGACTTTCTAGGCCTGCATATTTTAAACCATTCTATACCTTGATGTCATCTTGTCCTTCTATACTGTGTCTAAAAATTAATTAGATATTGTAACTTCCCAGGGATCACAGAAGTCATTAAATTACCAGGGTTGTGACCAGAATATATCAGGAGAGGCAGAGAATACAAACATGCCAGGGACAACAAGATCAGGGGCATCACATTATAATAATTCATATTCTATTACTATGAGTTTATATCATGAATAAAATTTTTTAAAAAAATAAGTGAAGAGAATAAAATCCATTCGCCATTCTACATTTACCACGTAACTGATATGTACGAGAAACTGAATCAGATGCTTGAAATGCAAAGATGAAGCTTCTGCCTTTAAGGAGCTCACAGTTTTAATATAGCTGGCACACCTATGCATCAATAATTTAAATTAAATGTCATAAAAGTTACACAACATTCACAAGTACTGTGCAGCGAAGAATGAACAGGAGAATTATTAAATGTAGGAGGAGTGAAATGCAAGTGGAGAGGAGAGGATAAGGAAAGGAAGTCATATAGTAGATACAGAGTTGAAACAGGTTTTGAATAATTAAAAATGGGCAAGGTAAGAGGAAACAGAACATCATTCTAGGCAGAGAGACAGAATGTGCAAAGGCACAGAGGCATGAAGATAGCAGTCATGTCTGAGGAATAACAAGAAATCAGAACGTGGTGTACGAGGACAAGCTAAGACTGAGATGACGGTGAGACTTGTCAATTACACTGTTTGAATTTTCTCTTACAGGCATTATGGAACCACTGGGGCAGGAACCAGTGAATGAGAATGGAACACAAGGAACAGAGCGGGACAGCTCTCCGAATATATCTTCTTGTGTAGTTTTGACACTTATAGCCATGGGGATGTGTCACAAAATTTAAAAAGTAAATAATTAAAATCAACCAGTATATGGAGTTAACTCAAAATGAAACAATCAGTCACAAATGAACTGTGTTACAAAGGTACAATACAAGCACACTTAAGGGAGCACAGGAGAAAAGAACTAACCTAACCACATTGGAAACCAGTATCTCAAACTATATACTCTGAGGTTAGAGACAAAACAAAGAGAAAAGGCCAGAATGGACATCTATGGTGTTGGACTTGAATCAGAGATATCATGGTTTTTAATACGTATTTCCATAGATGACAGATAAGTATACAGAGATGCAGGTATGTGTATACATATATATTTCCTAGCTCTATCCTGTAAAAGAACCCAAGGCAATAACATCCCAGTAGCAACAAATACAACCAGCACCCAGATATTTGTTTCTAAACATGGTCCTATAATAAAAAGAACAAGGACAACTTGGAGAAATGTCTGGCTCAAAGCTGGAGCAGGGAAAGTATCAGATGAACCTGGCACATCTTGTAGAGAAAGTAAGGAAGTGCTCAGAAAAGACGAGGACTTAACAAAAAGACACCAGAAGCAACTGGAAGGGGCCAAATCTGAGACAACTGGAGCAATAATATAATTACATTAGTAGATTAGAACCCACAGGATAAAACAAATATCTGTAAGTCTATACTGATAAAAGTATATTTTATGGCCTCAGAATATGCTAACAACTCAAAAAGAAAAAAATAAATAAATTCACTTTATTTTAAAATGAAGAAGTTCTGTTCACTAAAAGATGCCATTAAAAAACACACACACACAAATCATAAAACATATAACCAACGAAATATAAGTACCTAGAACATATCTCTTATAAATTTATATGAAAGACAATCCAAGGAAAAAAATGGACAAAAGTTACAAAAAGAAAAGGAAATTCAGAAGGTCCTTAAATACAAGAATGATGCTTAATTACTTTAGTAATTAGAAACATACAAATAAAAAGCACCTTCACACACCTACTAGCTTGGCTAAGTTTAAAAAGTCAATGTCAAGTGTGTAGCAAAGATGTAGAGCGACAGACATGTCAGACTCTGATTGGGGTTGTACGCTGGTACCATCACTTTGAAAACCATCAAGCATGGGCATAATTTCTTACCAGGCAGAAATTCCACTCCTAAGTTTATGGTCACCAGAACTGTCACCCTGAGCCGAATACAATTGTTCATAGCCACAGAAAATTGCAAACAACCCAAAATCCAATAGGAGAATAGAAAAACAAAATGTGGAAAATCAGTTGTAAACAAAATCTTTTAAAATTAGGCTACATGATCACTGAAGGTAGATTTAATACCAATTAATAGTTATTAAAAAGCTTCCCACAGTTTTGTGCTCGCTATTATAGATGTTTCCAGGACACAGACAATGAAGTCCTCCAAGAAAATAATGACACGATTCCTTATAGCTTTGAACACAATATTGAGCACCAAACACTAGGTAAAACAAAACAAACTGTAGATCTCACTAGTTATTTAAAGAAAAGGGTACTTAAATTCCCAAAGTCTAATTAAAACACTTGACAAGGCATCGCCCACATTATGGCTTTTTAAAAGAAAAAAAAAGTAAAGAAAAGATCCAAAAAAATCTGTTATTTTGTTAGTTGGCTACCACAACAGATGAGATTGTTTCTCTTAGGTTCATACCAATTAGATTATGGATTCATTTAAAAATATATATATTAGAACAGTGTTAACTTTCTCCCCAAAAAACTAAACAACTTTTCAAATCAATACGATTGTATTAAAAATAAAACAAAATACTCTCCTGAGCAGAACTGCTCAGAGTTGTATCCATAACCCTCTGGCAACAATCAGTACTGGTGTCACCATTTGCTAAGCTGACCTGGCCAAGGTCAGGGTAAAGTGCTCTCAGGAGCCTACTAACCATTCCCAAAGTGAAAGGTTCTTCACACCACATAAGGTAACAAATTTTAACAACTGGGAAAATCATAAGCTATGTATTTAAATTTAACATTAAAGATACAATCTCTTTTCCTGATTTTAAATGTCATATAATAGTTTTCAGAATTTAGAATATTATGGTCCATATTTTATATGAGTGGGAGTATGTACAAAAACTTTAAAACAGATGGTAAATTACACAGAGACATCAAGTGACAGTTCTAGCTGATTCAGCTCTAATTCATTTTGTTTGCTTTCTAACAGTACTATTTTAAAAAGAGCAATTTGGGAGTCCAAAGAAAAGAACAGATTTCTATTTTAAGCAGAAGCAACAATCTTTACTCATGTAAGAAGCAATTATACAGGTTAACAGAAAAAATGAACTGCAATGGAATACACTAGAGATATGTTAGGGGGAACCATTAGTTTTTATTCCTAAGGGTATGTACAAAGTTTATCAGTCTAACAGTCATTGAATTTATTAAGCCACAATTTTACTACACGAATTCTCCATTCTTTCCTTCAGAGCACACTAAATAATGAGAAGACAATGTTTGCTTTCCTCTCTACAGTAACAACTGTGCATTTGGCCTGAATTCTAAATAACCAGGTTCTTTATGAAATTTTTGAAATTCAGCCAATATACAGATCTTTTCACTAAAAATAAGCATGAAGGAAACAGGCTAAATCATAACTATCATATATTTACTCAAAATGGGGAGAACAGCCTTCTAAGACAAGTTGGATAAACATGCACAGACCTCACCATCAGCATACATGCTCCTCTGTCATGAAAAAAGAATGGCTGTTAAGAACTTGGAGCATGAATATTCAATTGGATGTTTGATCACATAAGTACCCATGGCCTAAAATCTACTGATATAATACTTAACCAATAACATAATATCTTTCTACATTTGTTAAGCATACACTAGGTGTGATGGGTAGTTTTGTATGTTAACTTGGCAAGGCTACAATACTCAGTTACTTAATCAAACACTAATATAGATGTTGCTGTGAAGGTATTTTGTAGACGTAATTAACAGCTACAATCGGTTGACTTTAAATAAAGGAAATTACCCTCAAAAGTGTGGGTGGGCCTCATACAATCAGTTGAAGGCCTTACCCTTGAAGACTGCAGTTTCCTAAAGAATAAGAAATTCTACCTCAAGACTTTGGCATCAGCTTCTTCTGCCTGAGTTTCCAGTCTGCCAGCCTGCCCCACAGATTCCAGATTTGCCAGCCCCCACAAATGCATGAGCCAAGTCCTGAAAATAAATCTTTTGATAGATAGATTGATAGATAGATAGATAGATAGATAGATAGATAGATAGATAGATAAGGTGTGTGTATCTATGTATATTGCTTCTGTTTCTCTAGAGAACCCTGACTGATACACTAGGCAAAATGGGAATCTCACTACGGATTTTAAATATTTTTAAAGTTAAAGTCATACAAGGAAAGAAATGCCTTAATTCAATAAATCTGAGAAAACAAAAGCATCAGGAGCCTACCAAAAGACCATACCTAATGACTGAGACACGCCTAACTAATTAAAATAAAAGTAAACTGTGAGATGTGCACTATCATGTCAGCATGAAAAAAATGTGGGGAGAAGAGCAGGGGAACTTTACTTCTAACAGAGTCTAGGGAAGGAAGAGGAGGACTAGAAGGAAATAGGGCAAAGCAAGCAGAGACTGGCACACCTGAGTGGAGCTGTCCAGGTAAGAACTTACTCATCTAAGCTTTTTAAGTTAACAATGTTTCAGGACTTACTATGTCCCAGGTGTTTTACCTTGACTATCCCATCTGACTGTTCACAACATTAAGTGGCAGACACTATTATATCCATAATTCTCAGGAGGGATGAGGGAGCTGACAACATAATTGTACAGGGTGACAAAGCTACTAAGATATCAATTACGAACCTACGTCTTGACTTGAGCTACTGAGCTATCTGCTTCCCTAATAGCATTTCCCAGGCAGAACAACAGGGCAAAACCATTCCAAAGCCAAAGAACCTTACAAGCAATGTCATAGATGTATCAAAAGTCTATGGCAAAATTTTATTTGAGATCTGTACATACAGAGAGGGGATTGAAGAGAAATAGCATGAGCAGAAATAGAAAAGGCAAAATGTATAGAAAGAAAAGTTTTCGGAGTCAAAACTGTTAATATCCCACAAATTTTCCTTTTCCCCGCTTCTTCTACCACAACTAAATTTAATAAGAAATATAAAAATACTAATAAATTAACAGAAGGAAATCCCAGTATAGATGACATCAGCAGGCCAGAGCAGTGAGAAATTCTGAGAAACAGAAAGCGTACAGATTGAAGACAAAAGTCAATAGATCTGAAAGATCAGTAACCCCTTAGAAGAGGACAGGCATCCAAAATATATTCCTAGCAGAATGTAGGAAAAACTCAAAACAGAGTCAGCAGATTCTGGAGGAAGAAGCACGCCTTGGATGATGAATCAGGTAACTAAAGAACATAACACCTACATCAGTCCCTTCTCTCTATGAGAAGTTATGGGTGGTATTACCCCCCGATTATAAGCCATGAGAAACACCATAGTGATCCTTGGGACTAGAGAAGTTGACCAATGTTCTGAATAACTTGTAACTATAGTTTACTTATATTCAGAAAGCAAGTAACCTACATACCTTATGGGAAACTCCACCCTACCCAATATGGACTGCCTACCTGCCAGGGATCCTATAAATCAGAGCCCAGAGGCACTACCAGGTGAATAGAATCTCTATAACAACAATGAGTCCTACCTTTTGGTTCTATCAGTTGCTATAAATAAATCTATGATAAAAAAAAAAAATCAAAGAGGTTAAGGACACCCCAAAACATTTGGATTTGGCACACTATTTTGAACTAACTGCACTTAAAAAAACAACAGGTGCATAAAAGGCAGTGTGACCTCCCTTTCCTTCCAGAAAACAGGAGATAAAACTCCCACGTGAGAGATGTCCTCCCTGCACCTGGAGGAAAAGAACACTCTGATCACCAGAGACCGGGAATAGAGGCTGAGAAAAATCTGTACAAATAAACCTTTTAAAAATAACCCTATTATCTTCCTTCAGCCTCCCCATGTATTTTAGCTACTTTTTCACAATGACCAGTTTTTGTTCAACCTAATATATAAATACTTAGGTTTTCTGTGTCTTCATTTTCCTGTGAAAGCTCCCAAGTACATGTTAAAATAAGTAAATAAATAAATTATAGGCTTTTCTCCTGTGACCTTTCTATGTCAACTGACTTCTCAGGCCCAGTCAGAGACTCTAAGAGGGCAGAGGAAAAGTTTTACCTTC
>NW_006494609.1:626327-658293 GCF_000325575.1 Pteropus alecto | reverse complement strand
AAAAGAAGTATCAAATTCAAGAACTCCTAAGAAAAAATAATTAATATGGGAAAACAAACAAACAAAAAAAGTATTTAAAAGAATAATAAATTTCCCCAAGAAAGTCAAGAAAATATGACATCCACCAAAAAGAAAAAATAATTATCTGGGGTTAAAACAAGATTATTGGGAAATAAAAGTATGAAGGGTTGATGTGCATCAGGTCATGGAGGTCTGCAGCTAGATTCAATGTCCCGGATGCCATCCACAGGGAACACACTGGGCTCTGTCCACTATCCCCTCTCCTGGCCTCCTCCCTTCTTCTTAGAAGCATGTTCAAATCTTCTTTAATTCATAAAAAGCTTTTTCCCTGACCTAGATCTCTCTCCAAAATTAAGAAGTAAGGGTAAGAAGGTGTCAGCGAAGATTTAGAAGGTCCTAGCTTAAATAACTGGGTGGATGGTTCTCCCAGTAAATGAACAAAAAAAAAAAAAGAGGGAGAGAGAGAGAAATGGGAGATGCAGGAATATTTCATGATAACACAACACAAAATTTAAAGTGCCTTTACGGGATGAAGTTATAAACTAAGAGCCTGTAAATTAAAATTGGTGCATAGGCATATTTTCTTTGGCCCACATAGTGTTTTACAAAAATCCTGCCCTTCCTTTAAAGTTCAGGTTATTTAATATGCAAGTCATAATTTACAGCTTTTCTTGAAAAGCTAGGAGACCTGATCACTTTGCGCCCATATTCCCAAACAGCAACAATGGCTGCAGCCAAAGAGCCTGCATGGGGCCTGCAGCCTTATGCTCTTCACTGTCCCCAATACTGTCTTCCTGACCCTGGAGCCTATGTCAGTGGCCATTTATCGCTCCACTTACTCTCTTGTTTTTCTTAGTGTAGAAAAATATTTTTTCTTACCCTAAGGCCTGCTTTTACTCATTCACATTGTTGGCCAGGCACTTGAGCTTGTGAATCTGCTGTAGAAGGACAGAGTCAAGAAAGGAGTTAAAAAATATGGGCCTCTGGCTGGTATAAGAAGCCAGGGCTCAAATTGTGGTTTAAAGGTGGGTTTGAAATAAGTTAAAATGGAAGAAAGTTGAGCTCATGAAAAAGAATGTATAAAAGGAGACAGTAACTATGGATGGAACTTTAGGAAATACCTGTAATTCATGTCCATAAAAGAAAGGTAACGGTAAGTGACAGTAAGTGAAAGGCAAGTTCAAGGAGTGAGAGGTTCAAGAAAGATTTCAAAATGAGTTAAATTGATGGTGCACAGGTTACACCAAAAACCCATTCAGTTGTGAGACTAGTGCTACAGAAAGAAATGAGTCCATTTTTATTAAAATCAAGTCTAAACTACCCATGAAACTACTACAACTGGTTAAGGTTAATAGAGAAATGTGTGTCTCTTAATTACTGTCAACATAAATGTCACCAAGTTCTTGAAGGCCATTTTTCATTGACTGGAATTATCACACGATATCTATATTACTTAAGTTTCATCCTACATGTTAAAAGCATTTTCAAATAAAAGGCAGAGGCAGAAAAAAATAATAGGCACAATTCAACAATAAAAATTCCTAAAATTGCTGCATGTTAAGAGAATCACTCATATGACCATAACAACAAAACTGGCCAGTTAACAAAAAATGTTACCAGGATTTTCTCCAAATTTCTATGTAACAGGGAAAGGGATCAATTTAATATTAAACATAATGGAAATGCTCAGCCTCATTAACAATCAAGAAATATTGAAACAAAAGTGAAACAATCATCATTTTAGAGCTATCAAAGTACCAAAGTAAGTTATATTCTGCATTTATAACTATATTAAATTAGCAAAATAATTTTTGTACATGTGATGCTAAGAAGCCTGAATTAAAACTGCTTGTGGTCCTATAAATTGGGATAATACCTTTAAAAGTAAGTAACGTTTAGCAAAATGCTCAAAACTCTTGTAATCAATGGCATGCCTAAAAGTGGACCTTACATAAATAATACAACAGAAGCAAACGGTTATAAGAATGAAAATATACTCTGCTACAGTGTATTTTAAACAAAAGAGATAAAGAATCTGGAAATGAGTGAACTGTCAAACAGCAGAAATATTATAGTCCACCATTATAATCTATAAGTTATTGTCCTTTAATGTGACAATAAAGAAGACCATATGGACCATGGGAAAATAATTGATATCATGTGAACGCAGAAAATCAAATAATATATCTAGCAAGATTACAACTAGATAAAAAAAGAAAGGAAGGGAAGGAGGGAGGGAGGAATAGAAAAAGAGAGAAAGAAAAGGAAAAGAAAAAGAAAAAGGGAGGGAGAGGGAAAGGGAAGGAAGGGAGGGGAGGGGAGAGAGGGAAGGAGAGGAGAGGAGAGGGAAAAAAAAAAAGAAAAAAGAACAGAACAGAACAGAACAAAGGAAGATGTGTTTGCATGTGGTCAAGTCAGGATGGAAATACTCAAAAAGTGTAAATAATCAGTAATATATAGGTATGATAGATTTATGGAGTGTTTCTTCCATGTTTCAATTTTTTTTTAATAATACGATAGGTGAAACGGGGAGAAAATCTGGCATCACAGGATTATAAAATTGGCAGAGACAAAACCTGTAGCTATCATGCTAAGGAGAGAGGATAGAGAATGCTGGAAGAGCCAAATGTAAGAACAGTAAAGATGAGTTTTAACAAATGAGATAAAACTAGGAAGCTCCTGGGGATCTCAGAGAGCAGTTTCAGCAGAACAGTAGAGACATAAATATTGTGCAAAGAACTGATTAATCTGAGGGGAGAAATGTAGTAGTTTGGGGAAGAATCAAGTTTGAGAAAAGTTTTTTTTTAGTCTACAGCTTAGGAGAGTGAATAATCAGGAAAGAGAAAAATTGAAAATTCAAGAGAAGGAACACGATGAAATGTCTCTTAGAGGCCACGTGGCACAAAGACTCAAGTTGCACAGAGTAGAACTTAGCTATTTATTCTCTGTCCCTGAAAAGCACTAAAATTTATCTACAGAAATGATACATCAATGAAAATTTTTATATCTTCTTAAAATAAGAAACATTTATTAGAACAGGTCTCACACAGTATTCGAGCATAAAAGCAAGCAACACAACTCAAACAGAAGATTCCTCACATTGACTTCTAAAAAAGCTAGAGGTTCTAAGTTAAACCCCTAATAAAATAACTGAGTTAGAGTGATGACTGTTTTGCATACATCTAAAATTCACATTTTTCTTTATTTCAACATCGCTAAAATCAGGATGTAACTTATAATCAGTGGCATCTTAGCACTGTATCATAGTTTAAAAGGCTGTTTTTTACCCCTTAATGATACACAGAATGTCTTACAATAGAAAGCATCTTAAATTCAACAAAATGTGGTATCTCTATCCTTACAAAACTATTCTCTCATGTTACTATATAACTACAATAAAAAAGAGGAGAGGAGACTATAAACTTGGCCCACGCTATTTTAAACTACTTTATGTTACAAAAACATGGACCTGTGAACATTTCACCAGGCAGATTTCTGATTCTAAAATTAAATGATTCCCATGGTCCTGATCTAATAAAGTTTATTCATGCTTATAGAGAACATAAATCACACAGATACATATATGTTTCACAGTTCTCCATGAAATTGATAGCCATTTTACAATGCAGGAAAACTGATATTTAAAGGAAAAAGACAACTAAACCATAATATACTTTTAAACAAAATACTTTTTTAAACAAAAATCAGAGGTAAGGGCATTTTTTATTAAAATATTAAACTTTAATAGAAATTCTAATTAAGGAACTATCACTTAGGGCAATTTAAAATGCATATTCACATCTTTACAGGTTTTCTGTAAATCTAAAATTATTCCAAAATAAACAAAGTACATTATATATATAATATTACAACACAGTTTGTAATATTGTACCTATGCATAGTAACAATTATTATCGGCAATTTCATTGGCGTTTTGACCTCAACTAATGGTTTATCTGTAAAGATACAAGTTTAAAGAGAAATACTTAATGAAACATTTACAGCATCAAACACCTTTGGAAATTATCATGATCACAACAACAAGCCACTCTAGACTGCAATGCACTACACCTTTTTCATGTTTTACAAATAAGGAAACCAAACTTGCCAGCCAATAAATTTATTATGCCCCTGTCTATACTACTGAAAATACAGAAGATAATTAAATCGATGAAAAGAGCATCTTAAAATGATTCTTCAGCATAATCAACTTAAATCAGGCCAATGATTTACTTACAAAACATTTTAAAGTAATTCTGAATATAAACATGGGTTAAGCATCAAAACCAAAACAGGTACCACGCCAGAAAATTCATGACCTTCTAGTTGCATATCTTTGTAATTTACAAAGCACCGTCACACGTACTGCTCTTCAGATAACATGGGCTGTACTACCAAACATAATAACTCCAGGTGTTACAACTTTTAATATTATCTACACTATTTGAGGCTAAAGTTATGCCAAGTTCATTGTGCTGACATATGTTAAGCACATTTTTTCGATAGAGGTCACAGGTATGATGGCTATGAAATTTCAATACCATAAACCAGGATAGATGTTATGTGATCATAACTCAAGAAATTGCAACTAATTTTGTCTTATATAAAAGGGGAATATGCAACAGAATTCCAAATTTCTAGGATTTTATCATTGTCTTCTATAAAATGTAAAGACAATCAACATTTTTTTTTTACTTGCTAATTGATTTTTATTCTTTTTAAAAAACATGTTCTGATTATTTAATATAAGCAATGCATTGTTAGGAGACATTAAAAAACAGTACCTGCCCTTAAGAAAATTATGGTATACAGGGAAAAGAAATATAAAGAACTTTAACAGATGGCAGAATATGGTAAGTGCTATGAGAACACAAAGATGATAAAATTCTATTAGCTAAGAAATACATTAGGCCATAACTAGATTTACGTTACTGCAAGTGAAAAATAGTCTCTCTGGACTAACAGGATCACTAGTAATAAGACCTTATCAGCACCTTATTTTAGTTCTCAGTAACATTTTTTAAACATTGACAGATTTCATATTTCATAAGCCCACTGCAGTTTATTCCTAACCTAACAGTCAACAAATTTTTTCTGACTGTTTAAAATAGTCACACATCACAAAGATCCTCATAATAGTACAATACTGAGATTTATACAAATTATATATTTAGTCATTCAGATAACCAATTATATATATTTCTCATATATTTTTGGTCTTTGTTCAGTCAGGTTCCTGGCTCACAGCTCCCCAAACCCTTGGAATTTCCTAAATGATGAGAGTTTAAAGGTGTCTCTTACTTAAGTTAATGAGGTGACTGTTGGAAAGCAACTAAAGATAGGGGCCGGTTGCCAACGAAGCCAACCATGTAATTAGAGGGTTGGAACTTTCATCCCCACCCTACCCCCCAACCCCAACCTCCAGGAAGGGAACAAGGCAGGAGAAATGGCCAGTGATTTAATCAATAGTGCCTATGGAATGAATCCTCCGGAAAAATCCAAAAAGACAGGGCTTGGAGAGCTCCCCTACCAGTGAATGTGTGGAGATTTGGGGAGAGCTGCATGTCAGGAGAAGGCATGGAAGCTCTGCATCCCTTCCTCATACCTTGCCCTATGCATCTCTTCATCTGGCTTTTGATGTGTATCCTTTAATATCTTTTGTAATAAATCAGTAATCTAGTGAGTACATGGGTTTCCTGAGTCCTGTGAACCATTCTAGAAAATTAATCAAACCCAAGGAGGGGGTTGTGGGAACCTTTGATTTCCAGCCAGTAGGTCAGAAGTACAGGTAACAGCCTAGATTTGTGGCTGGCGTTTGAAATGTATGAGGGGCGGAGGGCAGTCTTGTCGGATTGAATCCTTAACAGGTGGAATCTGACGGAATCTCCAGGTTAAAGAGGCATCAGAATTGAGCTGAAACGTAGAACACCCAAGTTGGTGTCCAGAGTTGCTTGTTAGTGTAGAGAACCCCACCCCCACAGTGGAATTGGGTCCAGGAACCCGAAAGAAATAGTAAAACCAAAATAACCAAATAAAAGCGTCAGTCCTTGAACATAAAAAGGTTTCTAAGTACAGTTATGACAAAGAATTCAAATTACTCATTCTCATTTCAGGATGTAACATGCAGAAGGAAAAGAAAGGTAGATTCAATGGTTTTTTTTTTTAATATAAACTTTTTTAAAAAACTGAAATATACATATCAGTATGCAAATCCTAAGTGTACACCTTTCAGAATTTGCACAAAGTGAACCTACCCATGTAACTACTACGCAATCAAGAAAGTACCACCAATACCTCAGAGCCACTCTCGTGGGACCTATGTAACTTCCAAAACCAGTGACCATGATGACTTCTAGCACCATAGACTGGTTCTGCCTGTTTTTAAACTGACCATTTTACAGCACAAGAAAAGCAATTCACTTAAATGAGGTCACAGAGTATGCTGTCTTCTTTCACTGGATCCCATGAACCTTACCTATGTTGTAACAGAAAGCAGTAGTACTATCATGTGCACATACCACAATGTATCACTTCATTTATTATTGAGAACATCTGATTTTTTTTTTCTAGTTTGGCATTAGTTCAAATAATTTTTGGACGTGTTCTTTGGGGACACGTACACATGTGTTTCTGTTGTCTGTACACACCTAAGAGTAAAATTGCTGGATCGAAGCTTGTACCAGTTGATACTCTCGCTAGCGGGGGGGTAAGTTCCAGTTGCTCCACACTTGGAATTATCAGTCTTTTTTTATTCTGGTGAGAATGTAATATTATATCATTATGGTTTTAATTTGCATTTCTCTTATAAGAAATGATTTTGAAAGCCTTTTAAAAGACTTATTGGCCAACTGAGTGTCCCACCCCCTACCCTACCCCGACCCCCGGGTGTCTTCTTTTGAGAACTACCCATTCAAGTCTATATCTTAGGCCAGGGGAAGGGTAAGAGGGAATGGAGGGTCTGGTTTATGCTGGTTTGTGATTCTTTATATATTCTAGATATGCGTCCTTTTGGATAGATATATCTATATCTACATATCTATATCTATATATAGCAAACGCCTTCTACTGAGTGGCTTGCCTTTTCGCTCCCTTACCAATGTTTTTTGATGAAGAGAAATTCTTAATTTTAATGTCGTTCGACTTATCAATTTCTTTCTTTCTGGTTAATTTCAATGGGATTCAAACTTACTCCCCAAATGTAAAAATGAGAGCATTTAGACTACTTTCCATTAATATATTGGCATGTTTATAACATAAAGTTGATCATTTTAAATAAGTTTATACAAAGATTTTAACTTCTAGCAAATTAAGTGTAAAGAACTATTCAATAAAAACTTCTCAGGGGTCATTTTAGTGTGAAATGTTTAGGAACTGGTTTCTGGTGAGGCACATCTCATTTTAATGACCTCCTAGTCAGGGACATTTTAAATTTCTACTCTCGAGCAATTTAGAACAATAGTTCTTAAAGATAAGTTTTACTTGAACATCATGAGAAAATTTGGGAATCCAAGTAAATGTGATAAAAGGGCCCCACAAATAAATAACATGCCAGAATATCTCATAACGAAAATCAGGGTGCTGATCATTTAGTACATCAACAACATTTTTCTTAAACTTCTGCTTAGATAATTTCTATAGAAGGAATCACTGTCTTATTTCACATCCTGAAAGGAGAACCAAAAATAACTGAGGAAAATAAAGCTATTAGATTGATAATTTAAGATATGATATCTGCATAATAAATTATCATATTATGATATAATTACATATGCTTTGAAGAATTTGCTTGACAGTATGAGGCACGCAAAGCAGCAAAGTACTTTAGAGACTTAAGTAAAAATCTGATCAAGAATACAGAAGCAGACATTGTGCTTATATAAATTACATACATGGGAACAGTTTCCTTTTCTATTTTTATAACCTTGTGTTAAATCACCAAGCCACTAATCAAGTCTTATTTATAACAAATGCATCAAAATGACATGATGAATATGGGAAAAGAATTAACCCTGCAACCCATGATTTAAATATTTAAGTTATGCAACAATGATTTGAGGAATACTTTTTCTTGTCACTTTTAGTTTAGTTTAAGTTGGTATCAGTAATAGTTCATAGAGGCCCTCTTGTTTGAAGAATTCAAAGAGCTTACAAGTATTCTAACTTTCATAAAAGAACTTTTAACAAAAATATGCCATACTATACCAGCAAAAAAAGTCTTGTAAAGAACATCTGGTTAACCATCCACCTATGGTTAAACAGTACAAACTAAAAATCATACTTCATCCTGTCCTGGCTCGTCATGAGCAGCAATACCTAACTTATCAGAAAAGCTCCACCTGACAACCTCCATTCACCCCACAATGGCCGGGGAAAAGGAAAGCAGCAAAAAAGTTGGCAGAGAAATTACATTTAACAACAAAAACCTATTACAATGAATCCAGGGTTGCTCAGCAGCATCCACATTACTTGTGCAAAACAGAACATATATTACAAGTTATACTGTTTATTCAGCCTATAAACAAAGCTTGGTGCATATACAGATTCACATTTACAGACCTCCACATAGCAATTTCACATCCCCAGTTTGAGAAGCACTAAAACAGATGTTACAGAGTTTATGTACTTTACTTAGAAGAGCTCCTGCAGCATTAACTGAGAGGCACTTCACTAATCTTTTTCAAACACAATTCTAACAGTTATTCATGATCATTTCAAAAAAACAGTAAACCAGAAAAGGAATGGAAAGTAGGACCGCTACCAGAATTAGACATGTCAACAGCAGAAAAGTAAGCCTGAAAGAGACATAAGCAGCCTTACACCACTCAACAGGCCTTGAAAGTTTTCCAGTAATTCCAAACCTACATAATAATTATAATTTATAACAATGACCTCCATTATCAAGAAAAGATTATATTTAGGGTACTTAAAATAGTTTGTCTCAGAAATGGTGAACAGATTATTTAAAGCTCAAAGAGGACATTTCACCAAAGAGTATATAAGAATGGCAAATACATGAAATATGCTTAAAATCATTCGCCATTAGAGAAATACAAATTAAAGCCAAGATGAAGTACTGCTGCCCATATATTAGAATGGCTAAAATATAAAATACTGGCAATACCAAGTGGTACAGGAAGCAAGTGAACTCTCAAGCACTGGTAGTGAGAATGCAGAACAATACAACTACTTTTGAAAACGGTTTGGCAGTTTCTTACAGAGTTAAACATACACTTATCTACCACACAGAAATCACATATCTACCTAAGAGATAAAATGAAAACTTAACATTAACAGAAAAACTTCAACATAAATGTTCACATTACCCCAAGTGGAAATGAACTGGCACACCCCTACAATGGAATACTCAGCAAAAAAAAAAAAGAGAGGCATTAACTACTGATATATACAAAACCTGGATGAATCTCAAAGGCATGCTAAGTGAAGGAAGCCAGTCTCATGACTCTATATGACATACCAATTAAGTTGAACAACATTCTCAAAAAGACAAACTGTAGAAATGGAGTAGAGATCAGTGGTTGCCATGGGATACGGGTGGGAGGAGAAGTGGCTATAAAGGGATTGCATGAGGGAGTTTTTTGGGGTTATGAAACTGTTCTGAATCGTGGTGGAAGTTACAGGAATCTAAATATGTGTTAAATGTTATAAACTGTACACATTCATGACAGTTTAAAACTGTGATAATTTTAAGAGGATTCTCCTTTTACTTTGACTATCAGATGTAAATAAAATACTAAGAAAATGTGGCAGATTTTAAAAATATATAAAAGATTACATTGTAACATTCTCATATTGACATATGACTGATTCCAATAGGCTTCAAAGACAGAAAAACATAAACCATAAACAGTAACCATAAGAAAGCTGAAGTAGGTAAACTATTACAAGGCAAAGTGAACTTTCAGACAAAAAGCATTCCAAGAGAAAGAGAAGGACAGTTTCAAATGATAAAAGGGTCAGTCAGGGAGATATAATAATTATAAATGTATAAGCAATCTAACAGAACTCCAAAACGAGTGAAATGAAAATGTACAGAAATGAAATAAAGGACAAATCAACAACAGAGACTTCAAACACCCCACTCTAAATAACTGATAGAACCACCAGACAAAAGGTCAGCAAGGCTATCAACACTTGAACGGCACTATTAGCTACATGAACATAACTGACATCTACAGAACACTCCATCTAACAACAGAATACATATTCTTTTCAAGGCTCAACATAGACCACTTGAAATGTCACAAAACATGTTTTAAAACATTTAAAAAGACTTAAGTAATACAAAATATGTTTGGGACTCCAAAATTAAATCGACAACCAAAAGAAATTTAGGAAATCTCCCAATATTTGGAAATTAAACAATAATTTCTAAAAAAAATCCATGAGTCAAAGAAAAAAATCTATGAGCAAAATTAATAAATATTTTGAACTGAGTGAAAACAAAAATACTTGTTAAAATTTATAGGATGCAGCTAAAGCAGTTATTAGAGAAAATTTTATAGTTTTAAACTTAAGCCTATGTTAGAAAAAATTTCAATTCATTTCTACTTTAATAAACTAGATAAAGAGTAATATAAACCTAAAACAAGCAAAAGAAAGGGCATTAAATAAAATTTAGAGCAAAAATCAGTAACACTGAAAACAGAAAAACAATAGAGGAAAAACAACAATGAAACCAAAATAGGCTCTTTACAAATGTCAAAAAAATTGACAAACCTTTGTTTAGACTGACCAAGAAAAATAGAAAAAGACATGAATTAGCAAAATCAGGAATGAAAGAGAGAGGCATCACTATTGACCCTACAGAAAATGAATATAAGGGAATATTATGAAAAACTGTATGCCACCGAATTAGACAATTTAGGTAAAATAGACAAATTCATAGAAAGACATAAATTAACAAAACTGATACAAGAAGGAACAAAAAAATCTGACTTATAACAAGAAATTCAACTAGTAATTTAAAATCTTCCCACAAAATAAAACCCAGGCCCAGATGGCGCCACTGCTGAATTCTATCATATATTTAAAGAATAATGCCAATTCTTCACAAACTTCCAAAAAATAAAGAACACATCCCAACTCATTCTATGAATTCAATACTATCCAAATACCAAAACCAGACAGACATAGCGAAAAAAGAAAACCAATGGACCAATATCACTCATGAATATATGCACATAAAGTTTCAATTAGTAGACTAAATCCAGCAACAAAAAGGGAGATAAATGTGTAAAAAACACTAGATAATGATTAACAAGTAGGATTCATCCCAGGAATGCAAGTTTGATTTAACTTCCGAAAACTGATAAACGCAAAAGAAGATCTGAAGACTAATTAATTTAATATAATACGTTAATATAGTAAAGGATAAAAAGCATAATCACATCAATGTATATACAGAAAAAAATTTAATACCCACTCATGATTTAAAAAGAACCCTCAACAAACTAGGAACAGAAGAGAACATACTCAACCTAATAAAGAGTATCTGTACAAAATCTACAGCTAACATCATACTTAATGGTAAAAGACTTTAAGTCCCCAACATCAGAAACAAGATAAGGATGTCCACTCTCACTTTTTCTATTCCACATTCTACTGGAGTAGTTCCAGCTGGTGTGATAAGGCAAAACAGAAAAAAATAATAAAGGTATCCAAATCATAAAGACTTAAAATTGATAGCTTTCGAAGCCTCAATTTTCTAGATTTTTGATCCCCCCATACATGTATTACCCAACTAAACAACTCATATTTATAAATCAGAGCCAATGTGCTTTTTGTGTGGTAAATATTAAACCACCAATTTCCCTTGGCCTGGCTTGTCAATATTATCTGTGATCAGAAGTACAAAAATTCTTTGGTGGAATTAACAAACACAAATAAGAAACAACATATCAATTTAAAGACTAACAGGAGAAAATATTTGCTGAATTAAAATCTATTCATCTTAGAATATCTGACACACTTTCCAAGTGTAGATGCGTTTGAATTATATCTTAATCCAGTTGAATAAAATTATACAAGCTTTATATAATATCAGCTTCGCTCTTGGAATAACATGCATAACTTCTGTTCCACTGTTTGTGAGAAAGGAATCAATAATCCGCATTTCCAATATGAACTCAGGTTATATATTCTGATGAGGGCGATTTTCATGGTGATATTTATGATGAAATAGTCCTTTTCATGTGTCAATACTGTGTCCTCGGAGAGACATAATGAAGGTCTCCTCAGTCACCCTGGTCTATCGGTTTAATTATTTCACTAGTCCCTAGTCACATACACGAGAAAATATAACTTCGTATTGTTCACAAATACCGTTATAGAATAATACCTGACACCCACCCAAGTAGTTGTTCAATAACTATTTCTACACGGAGGGTTAGAGGGTTAGATATCGGAGATGTGTTCCTTTGATGGGAATTGAGTTGGAAATTGGAGAATAGTACAGAAGTAAAGGGGATCCAGGACCCTGCCTTTCAGGGCAAAGAAAAGGGAGGTAAATATATAAAAATGCCATTTACTTCCCTCAGAGAAGTAAATAAGTGAAGAAATTTACCTCAGAGCCTTGCAAGTACAATTAAAGCTACTTCTAGATCTATCTATGGAACAAGTAACCACTTTGGTGAAGCTCAGTAGCCAAAGGCAGAGGGAAAGCACACTTCAGCATTTTCTGATGCTCCCTAGCCACTAAAGCAAAGCCTGAACTGGCTCCTCCAACGCTTCCCTCAGAAGGTTGGCTTGCACACCGAACTTTTAGACCATTAAAGGGCGGATGCACGAGGCTGGTCTTGTCACACAGTCTGCAAGTCTAAGCCAGAAACAGAGATCGTTTATGCTCAGAGTTTATATTAACATGATCTATCTCCAAGAACAAACCTGCTATCTGCCTCAGTTGAAGTCCAGACTATTAAACAGTTTTATCTGTCGAGCTGTTTCAAAGATTTTTCCTAAATAAAAGGAACCCTCAATACACACTGAAAACGTAGCCTCAGACCAGACCCCTTCCTCTTGCTGCTGCTGCTCTTTTTTAAATAAAACATCAAGCTGATCCTGTATACTGTTGGAAAAAACATGGTTATACGGAAATTTAAAGCTTTCGAACTAACAAAACTAACACCATGTTCCTATATTCTGGCGTGCCTCACCTCCCTCTGAAACTGCAAGCAAGCCACACTTGCTCCTTTTTGCCAAGTCCTTTTTGTACTGTGCCATCTAGCACAAAAAAAATTAAGCTAATACACTACTTCTTTGCACTTCACCTCTGGTAGTTGCCAATATTTCTCAAAGTATCCAAACAAAGACCTCGTTGTCAAGGACAAGAGTCTGCCGACCTGGATGCCTTGGCCGGTCACCACTAGACAGGTTTAAATACAGTCAGACCACCGGGTGGCTGAGGAGAAGGTGCTGGCAGATGGATGAGCAAAATACTGAAGTACATTTTTCTCAGGCTACCAGTCAGCTCAGAAATATTTATTGAGCACTCTCTCTGTATCAAACTCTGCTCAAAGTTATGGGCACATCGCAGGGAATAAGACCAAACCACAGGACCTCAAGGAGCCTTCACTAATGCTCACCCGAAATGCAAAGACTGAAAATTCCAGCTTTAGTTTGAGAAAGAAAAAAAAGGGAGTCAACCTCTTTATGCCCAAGAATAACATCAGTAAAAGGTTGTATAATTGATCTCCCTGCATCTATCCCTACTTCCTTCTAATACATTCTCTACAAAGCTACTGAGAGGCCTTTGAAAAACCCAATACGCCCTTGCCTAACGCCATTCCATGGCTTCTCATTACACTGGGCATAAAATGAAAAATCCTTCACAGGGTCTAACGGTTCCTGCATGACAATCCAACAATTTTTCCAAGTCTGAAGTCACCATCTCTCCAATGACTATGCACCAGCCACATTACCCTTTAAGTGTATTGAATACTGTCAGCTTTCCTGAAACATTTCCCACCTCCCAAGTTGCAATTCAGATAATTCCCACTCAACTTTGTTAGAAGTACTCCCTCTCCCTCCTTCACCCCATAACTAAATGAGGATATCGGGTACACTCTCATATTTCCAAATAACTTGCTTTGATGTACCATCTGCTGAACATGTAGCCCACAAATCCTACTTATGTTTTTTTGTTTGTCTGTTTGTTTTTAATAAAACATCAGGTTGCTCCTTTATACTATTGGAAAGACATGGTTATGCTGCTTCCAGAGCACTTATTAGTTTATATCTATATATTTAGTTGCATGCCCACAGTATTTGTTCGTATCTCTTCCACTAAGCCATAAATTCCATATAGACAAATGCATTGTCAATTTGGAGAAATATGATGTCCCCAGAGCCTAGGATGCTGCTGCCTTACCACATGGAAACAATCCAAGGGGAAAAAAAGAATGAACAATGATCACTGACCAATGAGAACAACTATTATTTAAACTTCAGAGAACTGTGCTCAGAGATAGCTCAGGGTTTCCAAGAGCCACATTTAGTTTTTTTGCTTGAGTTTTCTGTTGTAATGAAGGCTTGACTGGGAAAACAATCCAGATTGGTTAAAAGACTGATGAAAATCTACTAGTAATTGATAGTTCCTTTCCAATCAGTTAAAAATGTAACTTCTATGTGGATTTGGTTTCTTTCTGTTGTTTAATGTGGATGTTCCGTCTATTTGAAAGGATTCTCTGAAGATCAAAAAGGGTGTTGATTACTGTAGTACTCATAACCTATGGAGCTTTTTTTTTTTTTAATTAAGATATTATGAATAGTATTGTTACTAACTTAAATGAACAAACTTCCCAGTATTGGGAATAGGCATCTTCATTCCTATTAAAACATTAACTATGAAAACTTTCCCCTACAGTGTATGTGCATCATAATTAGGTAGCTTTCGATACCTATGGTTGCCTTTTTGAAGGAAATTCTACTTTTATAGTTTAAGCTTTTATATTATGAGGAAAAATAACTATTGCTAGTGCTTTGCTTTTGTCCAAACAGGTACACAACAAAGAAAAAATACATATATAAATGCTTCCAAAGATGTGCCAAGCAACGTCACTGTATGACATTCCTATCCCAGGTAGTAAGTATGACATGATAGTCTTAGAGATGTCCAAACATTACTTGTACAATGCAAAAATATTCATAGTAGACCTCTGTTGAACACATATGAATTACTGCAAAAACATGGACTATACATACATACACTTTATATATATACATATGTTTAATATATTAATATACATATTTAATATACTCTGACCTCTTATAAACAAAAAGTCCCACATTTGTTTTGATGTAAAAAAAAAAACATTACAGACACAGGACTGTCACAAAATAATAATTCTGTATTGCTAAATATACCAAAAAGACTCAGTGTTACACACTAACTCTGTTTAAATGTATAAGCCTCAATGAAGCTACTATACAAATGCATTAACGATGATAACCATTAAGACTATTAAAAAAATGGTGTCCAAAAATAAAGATAGCTTTTACTGCATAAAAAGAAATGTTTATTTTACCTTTTTAAAGCATAAAGAAAAAAACTGCCCTTAATAAGGGTTACTTTTTTTAATGAAGTCTAAATAATTCAAGTATTAAGACAAAATTTTAGGTAATAATTCAAATATATCCATGCATGCTCAATATATGCTTGCTTCTCTGATAATTAAAAAGTTAGTCATAAAGTTCTCCCCAACCCAACCTTACCCTTATTAACTTTTCTGTTGAACACATTCTCTGTAAACCTCAGACTTGGGTGTAATAAAACGAGACGTGAAAAATTACTCCATATTTTGATAACCGATTATTCACTTGCATACTATAAACGTTATGTTACATTGTTTCATCATCTAACTTTGAGCCCCAGGTGAGAGCTGCCAATAGTCTTATTTTTCTCATCTTTAGGGTTATCAACATTTACCCTGTCCCCTGAGGAATTATTTCTGACTCATCTAAATACAACTGAAGCATATGGTACATAGCATATGGTCGTCTTATCATCTTAGAATTAACTTTTTAGATTTTCCTTCTATGGTGTGTAGCCTTTCTCAATCAAACTAGAAAACGTCCAATAAAATTAATGTACAGAAATCACATTCTATTCTATGATGCTTAGTCTCTCATCTTGCTATGAATTCTCTGGAAAGAATAAGTATGGGCTGAAGAAAGTGACATATGGCATGAAGATTGAGTCCTAAGTTATAGGGACACTGGTTTCATCTAACCTAAATGTGTACTGCCTTTCAGAGCCTAAAACAGAGCCATGTGAATTATAAAAAATAGCCCATCAGATCCTCAAGCCTCGAATGTACCAGAGGTCAGCTTTCTAAAGGCAGTGTCTATTTTTAAACTAATATAAGTGGGGTTCTAAATTTGAGCTGAATTTAAATAATCAACTGGTGAGGAATGTCCAGCTGGACTCTTATGCACTTAAAATCGCTTGAGGGAGGTCCAAACAAAGTTCATTTCATACACAACAGACAAAGCCTTGTCTTAGCAACTGGCATCTTCCTCAAAGGAAGAGCAACAGCTGGGAAGAAAGAGCCATCCTGCAGCTGAGGGTCCCTGGAATTTACTTCTTCACATAACTAAGAAGAGCAGGCCATTCTTCACATTTAGATGGTTCGGGAAAACCAATTTCCGATTGCTCGGCACAATAAAATGAGGTAATAAAACACATTTTCAACAGAGCACAGAGTACATGAATATCGTCCCAGAGAAGAAGCCAACAAAAACCTATTTTTAAGCTTCCCCACAGTACACTTCTCTTCAGAAAGTACAAGTTCACAGGGCCATGCTGACCAAAATAGTCTCACTGGCAATGAAGAAACTTTTCTTTTTAAATTTTGTGTTTAGAAACTGGAAGATAAAAGAAAATCATAAATTTCCTATCAAAATATCAGTTAAGTAATTACAGCACTGATTGCTGAAAATTTTGGAAACTGTTATCCTCAATTTTGAGAATGCTTCGAAGTACTTAAACTTTCATAATTTAAAAAATATTTCGAGGATATTACGGTGGTATAAGGTAGGCATTAGCATACTGTATTACTTAGGAAATTATGTTCTATCAATTTTAGTAGCCATGTTAGAAAAATCATTGCCAAGACAGAGGTGAAAAAAATAAAACAAATAAATCTCTGGGAAAACATGTTTAAATATAAAACTACATAAATTATATATCTATTTCTACAAACCAAAATAACACTAATTCAGTAAAACCCATTTAAATAAATTAAACTACTAATAATCAAGAATGAAAGTGAAATGCCAGAGGTGCCCATATGTATATATCACACACAAAAACAGTCTCCTCTCAGCCTCCCATTCTGTCTCAGTCCCTAAAGAGAAACTAACACTGTGATTCAGAGGGCAGAGCAAAACCAAATATTTCATTTTCTAGATATCTGAAAGATCAATCTGATTTTAAGATTCAAAAACTAGAGACAATGAAAAGTAAATACATAGTATCTGCAACAAAAGCCTTGATCCCATCATGCTCCATTCATTCATTCATTCATTCATTCAAAGAACATTTACTGAGTAATGTGGCTGAGGCTTCTGGTTGCTACCCAATATCCACTCTCTCCTTCTTCCTAACAGAACCCCCAAATTATCTCAGGGGAGCAAGGCACCTAACTAAAAGACTACCTTTCACAACCTCCTTCAAAGCCAGATGAGTCCACATACCTAAGTCTGGCTGATGAAAAACAAGCATATGTGTTTTGAGAAAATCACGCAAAGACAGGTTGCTTAAAGAGGGCTGCCTCTGTTCAGAATTGCACCCTTTTCCCTCTCTCCTTCCACTTTTTAGAACATGAATGTAATGCTTCCAATAGCCCTATTATACCATGTAAACACCTTAAGGGTGCATGCCCAGAGCTCAAAGAGAGGGTCTAAGCAGTATATCTTTAATGTTGTCACAATCAGGGACGTAATGGTCAAAGATACACTGCAGAGTATAATCACCTCTGATGCTATTTTTGCCTCGTTATTGCTAGCAACAGTCTGGTGTCTCATACTCATGAATATAAACAAGCTCATAAAATCTCTGAAAGAACAGAGTTTAAGGAACAGCACGTACCTTCCATAACGAGAATTTAATGTTCTCAAAGAAGAAACACAACATAAGAATCACCAGTCCCTTCTCTGTTCATACCTTTAATCTTTCACTTAAGCACTTACACACTGAGGATCTCGCGCACACATGTGCGCGTGTGTATGTGTGTGTGCACGCGTGTGTGTGTGCGCGCGTGCGCACACACACGCACGCATGTGTGTGCGTGTGTGCACGCGTGTGTGTGTGTGTGTGTGTGTGTGTTTCTGTTGTCTGTCTCCCCCACTATCCTGGTAGAACTTAAAGGTAAGAATTACTCTTGTTCGCTTTTGCAGGTCTAGAACCCAGCACACAACACATACTCGCTAAGTGTTAAATGAACAATGTGAAGCAAATGAATACAGAGTTCCTAAATTAAGAGTCCTCCAATGCCAGATAATTCTATAGTTTGGAATTATACCATGGTGTCTGCACAAGGGCCAGTTCATTCAGTAAGACAAAGAGCAGTGGAAAAACTGTCACTCCCTGCTGAGCTACATACCCTTTACTTCCAGGATGTACAACCTCACTACCTCATGTCTCCACGAGCTGAGTAGGCTGAAGGTGGACACTGGTGAGCCCCAGGTCTTCTATTCTCCGCTTCCCGCTCACCCACTCACACTTGCTCATTCATTACACATCTATAGAGAACACACTGCAAGGATGCCAGAGATAATTCTAATGAACAAAACATGGCAACTGTCCTCAATAAATCTATCATCCAGAAATTACAAGAAGCAATTACAATGCAACAGAAAATAGGATAGATACACATAATGTGTGCTTCCTATGGGGAGGCTGGGCAGCACTTGGGGCACTTTACACCCATTATCTCATTTACATCACCACTGCTGTACTTCCTCTCTGTGATGCACGCAGTAGAGATCAAGAGAACACTCAGTAGGAGCGGCAAGCCACTAAACAGTCAGAGGCAACGGAGTGGAGAGGAAAGATAGCATAGCATGTAGGACAGGAAAGGCTGAGCAGAGGAAGTGAAGTCTGAAGGATCAATAGAATTCTCCCAGGTTGAAAGGCAGAGGAAGAACTTTGCGTGCAGAGAATTTAAATTCTCTGCAGAAGAAGAAAAATCCAGAAGCAAGGAGAACCACAGCGTATCAGAAGAGCGTAGCAGAATCTGCTAGTATAGTTACATAAAGCCATTTTGAATAACTGACACACTGAGCTGTCATGAGTTATATCTAAAGAACGAACTCTGTGAGAAACATGATTTTTCATAAATATTTGTAAATTATGTGTCTTTGAGGCATGAAATAATTTTTAATCTGAACTATGTATCAATCTGCTGTTTTTAAGCCCAGATTATTAATATTTATAACTTTAAAAGATTACTTATTAGAGTAATAAAAGGACATTAAGAATTTTATAAAAGCATAACAGTGGATTGGAAAAAAATTCCCCAAACTGAAATATTTCTTTAAAATATGCCTACATAATACACTTTCCCTTAAACTTTTAGAAGATGGTTAGACAGATTCATGACTTGAAAAATAAAGTTTCCGTTTGGTGGCAGAGAGTCAGCTCTTTCAAACCTAATTTCCACTTGCCTCCCCTTCCTGTTAGGTCATAGAAATCTGATTTCGTTTGGGCTGGCAATGTACCCACTTAAACACTGCACTTGAGTCTCCTTTGAAGACAGTGGTGGTCAAGGAGTTTCAAGGGGAGTCAATGGGTAGAGATTCCTGAAAGTTCCTTTGCCCCTTTTCTTTTCCTCTCCTCTTGCAGACTTCTTGACTGCAGTTCCAACAGTGTCCTGTGGTTATACAGACAAAGGCCTTTTGCTTGTCTAGCATGCCAACACCCAGAAGGAGCCTGAGTCCCTCACTGAGGGCTTTGTAGAAACACTCTCCAAAACAGGTTCCCTATAGATGTTTTATGTGAGAACATCAGATCCTGTTTCATCAGATTCCTCTTCCTACTAGTCAAACACAAATATCACTGCAGAAGACAGACACCATTTAAAGTACACACGGTAAGATCTGCCAAAAAGCAATTTCCAATAAATTTACAGTATTAAAACATATTTCATGATTCACTGTCTTTTTTCATCTAAGTCACACAACTGCATCCTTATCAAACATCCTTGCAAATCTAAATAAATCTTTTCCAATTTTTTTCTTTGGGCACAAAAGGCATCTGGTTGTTGACACATCAGATCTACTCCGGGAACTTAGTGTGGGGCAGTGAGCAGGGGGAACTGCGACGCGGAACAATAACACGTCCCAATGCCAGCTGTTTATAAAGAAGCTTCTCTGTGTTTTCCACACCAGGTAAATTGTTAGGCAAGAGTCAGTTTGGGGGTCTACGATCTGAGCTATTCCCTGATGGTCACTGCCCACTGTCATAGAATTGTGCTGGGATTTAAATGTAATCCATTCTTATTCTACATGATACCCCTGTTGTTTTATTTTTTAAAGTTATAGTTGTTTTACGGCAACTTGCCTGATATAGGTGAGACGCCTTACTTTATTCTACTTTTGTGGAAGTGCTATTGCACCCTTTTCTCCATCCCTTACCATCAAAATAGCTACAGGATTATATGCAATAGATTATGCCTAACGTAAAGAGAATAATAACTCCACAGCGCTGGGGTGGGGTGGCAGATGGGATTCCTGTCTTTGGGGACAATCAGAAGTTTACTGACTATAGAAGAGTCAGAATCAGCTTCTTCCACTTCAACTTGATGTTAGCTAGACACAAAATCCGAATGAAGAAACTAAACAGAAAATAATCTGTTTCTATTTGTCTTTTTTTAAAAAAAAATATTACCCCTTTCTATTTCAAATATTTTTGCCGAACTAAAAATAAAGCTACTTACATTAAGTTACCACTACCTGACAACCATGGAATTCCTGCTATTTGTTAAATCATTACACAAATATTAGTTTTCTTTATGGGCAAAATGGCATAGTGAAATATACATAATATCTAGATTCGAACCTAGAGTCGATTCCTGGTTCTAATAATTACTAGTTGTAGGTAAAACCTTGGGCAGACTAATTTACCTCTCTCTGGCCTCAGTTCCGAAAACTATAAAATGAAAATAATGCTACCATTCTCCTCCTAGTATTGCTAGAAAAGTTAGTGCTAATTAAGCATTTTGTAGCTATCAATATGATGCTAATTACTAAAATGGTTTTATTTGATTGTCAAAGATAAACATTTTAAATAAAAAAAGTTAACTAAAAGCATCAAGTAAAATAAAAAACAAAATAAGAGGTGAAGTAACTTCTGAGTAAGAGTCCTCAGCTCCTGCCTGACGGGGAACTCACTACCTCAAAAAGCAACTCCATCATTCGTGCAAGGTCGCATTAACACGTAGGGAGAATGGTATACACAACTGTATGTGTCAGTTTCTGTATCAGGCTTGAAGGAACAGATAATTAAGACATGGTCAATGGCTCTCACAGAATTCATAGCTCCCTCACATGAACAGACAAATATAATATAGTGGCAGGCAACAAGAGAGGTAAACACACGTGCTGCAGGAGTGCAGAGCTGGGGCACACCACTCTACCCATGGTGTCAGAAGGAAGGAACTCTTAAGGTAAATTCTTACGGAATAAGGAATTGGAAAGCACTGAAAAGGAACAGAACAAGTACTATGAAATGACAGAGGAGTGGTGCGTCAGAAGCACCAAGTTCAAAGCAGGGAATGGTGGCCGCTGTGGTTGCCCAGGTTCCCATCAGAGAGGTGGAAGGCCACATGAATAATCCTGGACTTTCACCCATAGGCTGTGAGGTACCTCGGAAATGTTTTAAGTAGGAAAGTGACATAACGAGAATGCTTTTCGCACAGAGATTATGGTGGCAACGTGAAAAATAAACTAGGTGCAGGAGTAGAATGGGATGGTAAACCGGAAGTCCAGATAAGCAAAGCCCACAGAATTACAAATCACATTTTAAACTAATCCAAGCTGTTACAAAATTGTGTGAGGAATTACAATTAAACTGGGTCTTCCTTGCTTTTTGTAGATATTTTCTGGTACACGTGTGATCTACCAATGGCTCCAGGAGAAAAGAATCAAGTAGTCTGGTTTTAAGCTATCACAAAATATGACACAATGTAAATGAAAGGTGAATTCCGAAACATGTTCATAAAGAGTAATGTGTCACTTCACAGTAAGATGCCACAGACCATATCCTCCACTATCAGTTTCACACCTGAAGGCCTCTGCGAATCATCAACTGCTACATCAACTGACCATTTTTAAGACTTTCCCCTGCAATGACTTTAGTATGTCCTTAATCTATATCGAAAAGAGAGCAAAACAGAATGGGCATTGAAAAAAAGATCTTATCTGTGCTTAGTTATTAGCTGAAATTGTTTATAAAAAAAGGAAGACTACCACGCAAGTTGTCTGGCTAACTCCGAGTTGGCCGCTGCCTGTACATTCACAAAGAAAAATGTGTATAAACATGAACAACCAGGCACAAATATCCATCTGGACAGGATGTTAACACCATTCCTTAATTCCTTGAGGGTCTTATTCTCTCTCAGAAGCATAAAACTGGCTTAGGAGTACTTAATTAATTTGGGTGAGAGGAAGGGAGGACAGAGACAAGGAGTCATCTCTTGAACAAAATTAAGAACTCATCTCTGTAAGACAATTTGGGAAGTTTAAAAGATTATGTATATTAGGACCCTAGATTATCCATATTAAAAAATACCAAATTCTTTAAAAAAAAATTCTTATGGCCTTGAACTTCCATCCTTCCTTTGGATTCCATCCCCTGGCACTGGATTAACAAAGGTCACTGTGGCACAATTCTACTGAGATGTACTCAGGAAAAGGGCGGTGATTGAACGTGGTTACCTACACCGAGCTCACATGGGAAAGGTTGGCAGAAGAAATGTTCTGATGACATAATGAATCATAAAACCAACACTGTTCCCATTCTTTCTTTGGTTGAAACTGGATAATCATAAAACCCAGTACTTGACTTCTGAAGCTCCTATATACCCAAAAGGCTCTTTTTACATTTATAACAATTTTTATTGACATATATTGAAATATAACATTATAACAGGTTCAGATGTACAATATGATTCAATATTTATATATTGCGAAAAAATCATCACACTAAGTTATCCATCACCATGCGGTTACAAAAAAAGTATTTTCTTGTGATAACTTTTAAGATCTAGTCTGTTAGCAACTTTCGAATATGTAATACAGTATTACTATAGTCATGATACTGTACATTATATCCCTATAACATTTTATAACCAGAAGTTTGTACCTTTTGACCCCCTTTACCCAATCTCATCCCCCCACACCTGCCACCTCTGGCAACCTCCAATCCGTTATCTGTATCTATGAGCTTGGTTTTTGTTCTGTTTTCTTTTTCTAGAGTCTACATGTAAGTGAGATCATTACGGCATTTGTCTTTCTCTGACTTATTTCACTTAGCATAATGCCATCAAAGTCCAGCCACGTTGTCATAAATGGTAGAATTTCCTTCTTTTTATGGCTAAATAATATTCTACTGTATATATACACATTTTCTTTACTCATTCATCCACTGGTGGACACTTACATTGTTTCCATATCTTGGCTATTATAAATAATGCTACAATGAACATTTTTAGTATTAAATTTGGTCTTCCCAACCCCTTCCTTCTAACAACTTTTCCCCATTCAACTGGGTAGTCTTATAGCTAGAAGGTTAAGAGCAAAGAAAGGCTCTAGAGCCAGATCACATGAATATAACCTAAACCCTATGCCCTCTCTGCCATTTCCTCTCCTGACAATCAGAACCAGCATCGCAGGGTTCTTGTAAGAATGACAAGGGATGACCCATGCAAGGTGCTCAGCACTGAGTCTGGCATAGAGCTTGTTAAACGTTCCCATTGTTTATTAGCCTTAAATAATAAAAGCATGGCAAGCACTAGGAGAGGCAATATTCAAGTCCTCAAGACTTGATCATTTTGGAAAGAAAAAAATAGATGCTAAAGGATGAAAACAATAATAATAACCATGGTGACAGCACAAGATTATCCAGCTATCATCCACATTCGTATGTTACTGTCACTTTGTATAATTTAAATGCCAAATTACTTATTCTTAATTACCTTAAACTTGGCCTTTCTAATTGTCTACTCCTATATCCTGCAGTCATTCCATTAACACGGCATCCTGAGGTTGATTTCAAGAGATTTATGATCACCTACAGTTGATTCTCTCCTAACTAATATTTTAACAGATTTCTACCGATAAACAATTACTTTAAATAAATTAGCAAATTTCTAGACTATGTCATTGTTTCCACTAGGAATCCACTGAGCTATACTTGTTTTTCACCAGCTGTCTGAATAATTATATTTAGTCCACATTTTTTTAAAGTCAATGAAATGAATATGTTAATAATTAGCTTCTCTGTTTTGGACTTCCTTAAATCCTCTAATTCCTCTTAAATCTTAAACAAGGAGTTTAGAATAAAGACCCAACAATTCACATCTCAGAGGCAACTTGATACTGGATATTGAGGGCTTAAAATCAGATAATTTTTGATGTTAAAAAAAAAAAAAAAAGACAGCTACAAGGTAAATGGAGTAGTGAATGACTACAGGCTTCCCAGATACCTTCAGGTGTATTTCCCCACTGGAAATCAGATGGCACTAAATGTAAATATGCCTATGGTATTAAAATGGTATTAACCCTACACTGTTAATTTTTTTAGTAGGGAGAAGGAGCAAGAGAAAGGGCCCACTGTAATCTTAATAAAGGATCTCCACAAAACTGGAAGGTTTCCACTTTGTTCTCATACTTACGAATATAAACCAATTCGGCCAAGGTAATATCACTTCTTTTTAAAAGTCTATGAGATAGAACTACTCACAGAACATCTATTGTTTCAAGATTTATGTAACTCACCCAAAACATCATTCCTAATTTTGTATTTAAAAACAACATAGAGGGGCACTGGTTCCGGGTAAGGTAAAGGAAGCGTACTCCATCCTGTCTCTCCACTGAACGCAGCTATGACACCTGGACAGAATACATAATGCAGAATACATATTGCAGTTCTGAAAAGTAAATGATAGGTTGATTGGGAGAGAAGAGCAAAATTCAAAGTACTACCAAACCAATGATTAATGATCTCCATGTCTTCCTCCAAAATCCACCAGGCTGGACTCAAGGCGGCCAGACACCTGGAAGTGGGCACCAGAATGTAGACAGAAGGAGCAAATCCACAAATCCTTAGAGTTCTAGCTTCAGAAGCAGGAAAGGGGATTCCTAACTTGGGGGAAGTGGGGAAAATACCCTGTTTTTCTTTTTTCCTCTATTCTTTTGCTTCCCAGCCCAAGGCAATCTCAAGGTGGTGGTAGGCAGAGGGGACCACAGTCTCCTAAACCTGAGAAAAAGAAACCTTCCTCTCTAATCAAAGGAGCTGTGATCTCAAGATACAGGGCAAACATCTGTAGCTTTTTTCTCTTTTTTGCCTCTTGCTTCAGAATGCAGGACGTCACAGGAAGTGAGCTGCCCCATTCTAAAGACCATCTTCGTGGCTGGAACTAAAAACTAAAAAGAGGAACCTCAGGGAAACAGGAAATACCAAAGAAAGTGACCAACACGAAAAGAGCCAATTGATTTTTGGCCAAGATGAAAGGCAATTCAATGGAGAAAAGACAATTTTCAACAAATGGTGTTGGAACAATTAGATATCCACACGGGAAAGGAAGGAAACTTGACCTTACACCTCGGACCTTCTACAACTATTTCAAAATAGATCATATAGATAGAAATGTAAAATGTAAAACTCTAAAACTCTTAGCAGAAAACATAAAAGAAAATCTTTATGACTCGGAGATAGGTAGAGAGTTCTTGGACATTATCCTCAAGCATGATCCATTAAAAAATTAAAAAGATAAACTGCACATCTGCAAAATTAAAAATTCTTTCTCTGAGTAAGACACTATTAAGAGAATTAAAAAAATATGGTACACAATAGGAAAAATGTTTGCAAATCACACACACGACAAAGGATGTGTGTATCCAGAATACATAAACACATACACATACACACACGCGCACACAAAAAAACAACTCTGAAAACTGAATCAAGAAAAGAAACAAACCAATTAAAAAATCGGCGAAAGACCTGAACAGACCCTTCACAAGAAAAGGATATATAAATGGCTGCAATCAAGCACATGAAGATGCAAGTAAGCTTCAAGAAAGCACATGAGAAAAAGATCAACATCTTTAGCTGTTCAGGTAATACAGGTTAAAATCACAATGAGATACCACTAGACATCTACAAGAACGGCTAAAATAAAAAATACTGACAATACCAAGAATTGACAAGGATGCCAAACACCTGAAACTCTCATATATTCTTGGTGGGAATAGAAATTGATACAGTTAACTCTGGAAAACAGTTTGAAATTTCTTTTAAAAGTTAAATGTACATCTGCCACACAATCCAGTCATTCTACTCTTAGGTATTTATCCGAGAAAGGAAGGCATAAAGATCTATATACAAAGCTTTGTAGTAGCTTTATTTGTAATATCCCAAAACTAGAATAACTGAAATGCTCTTCAATGGGTTAATGGATAACCTGCAGTAGAGCCACACAGTAGAATCCTACCCGGCAATTAAAAGGAACATACTATCCATTCCCACAACAACTTGGATGAATCTCAAAGGCATTATGAGTGAAAGAAGTCAGCTTCAAAAAATTATATACTGTATGCTTCCATTTAAATGACATCTTTGCAAGGACAAAACTGTAAGGATGGAGAACATACCAATGGTTGCCAGGATTTATGGGTGGGAAGAGAATATAGCATAAGGAAACTTTCTGAGGGGATGGAACATCTGTGAAAATGGTTAACAAATCAATACGTGTATTAAAACTCGTAGAATTATATATACCAAATGAAAAAAAAAAGGCCTATTTACTTCATGTCAATTTTTTTAAGCCAACGTAAAAATATCTCAAATTTATAATAACACCTTGCATAATTAACTTACATAAATACTGTATTGAATATTGCCACAGAAATGGGTTTTAAGACAGTGGAACAATGCAGTATTAAGTATTATTTAAACCGAGTTTATTGATAAAACATTTTAAAAGGCACCACAAAATTGTTTCATTCCAAAGTGAAATAGCAAGAAAGCCAATACTTAAAGGAGTCAAACAGTTTTAGTCATTTTGGCATCTGGCTTTTGAGATGTGGATGTTACAAAGCAGGTGAATCATCAGGGAAACAGATGCATGAACTCGGAATCATCCAAAGTTTGTCCTCTACAATCCGGTCCTGTTTCTACCCCATGGGGCTCACACACCTCCTCTACTTCCTCCACAGGAAGTACTCAATGCACTTAGTTTGTTTTAAAACTTGAAGGCATGTATACAAAAGTAAAAGGTCAAGGAAACCTGTTTCATTGAGAACGCCTGCACTTTGTCATCACTATGACCACAAACGGCTAGTGCCTCCACAATGTACCAGAAACAGACCCTAAAGTCTACGTGCCTCCTGTTAAAACCTGTGCTCTACTCAGCAGTGAGTAAAGGAGAGGAACGGCTCTCAGCTGCACTGCTAAACTGAAATGATCCAACTTAGGTTCAAATGCCATGATAAAATCATTTTCTAAAACACATCTCTGCACTATTTCTGTTGAAATATATTACTCTTCCGTTTCCTCAAAGCATTTTTTATGGAGTTAATTTTGCCTATTTCAAAGAAAAACATAACAACCACTAAAGGGGCAATACAGATGGTACCCCCACCCCATTTTCACTGATGCGCTTTTCCTTTTCAAGTATGCCCTATCAGCGGTCCCCAACCTTTTTGGCACCACAGACCAGTGCTCCTGTGAGAATCTAATATCTAATGATCTGAGGTGGAGCTGAGGCGGTGATGCTAGTGCTGGGGAGTGGCTGTGAATACAGATAAACTTCACTCACTAGCCTACTGCTTACCTCCTGCTGTGCAGCCTGGTTCCTAACAGGCCATGAACCAGAACAGGTCAGCGGCCATACATGATTTAATGCTGGCCATTCAAATGTATGAAATAATCAAAATGTGTTACTTTTAAAAGTATATTAATAAAATTTTTATTTTAATAGTTAACACTATGGATAATTTTTTTCTATTTTTCTCTACTTACCTAACTGAAACATCAAGATAGTTGAAGAATTCCCTTTCCTCTACGCCTGACATAATTTACCATAAATTATGGCTGTGACTATCATGTTCTAATTTTTTTATCACTCTTGGGGAAATCCTGCTTTTTTAAAGGCTCTAATATCCCATCATCACTACCCAAAAAGTGGGGGGGAGGGGGGGGCGGGGAGGGTGGAGGGAGGACAGTAAGATACACTAAACTTTCAGATAATACTAATCTCACCAATTATAACAAAAATAATTCAGTCACATACATAAGGAGAGTCAGGTTATTTTTAAATGAAACTCCTCCGTGATCTGTTTAACTCGCTTGAGAACAGTGCACAGGAACAGATGAACGTTTAATAAGCCTGTTTTGATTATAACATTTCAAGCCTAAAGTATATGCTACATTATTCTTTAGAAAGTGGTACTTCTTAGGGGTTTTTTCAGACATGTACTTAAAATAATCACCTGGCTGTACATGACTGAACCTTGGCTTAAGCATAGGGAATGCTGCTTTTGGCTCAATGTCAAAAGTGAAAGGTGATGTCAAAAGATGCCACCATAGCAGTGCTCACCTTTCTGTTGCCTAGGATGCTATTATTACTATTAGTCTTAGTAGCCTGCAAAGGTTATTCTGCATTCAAAATAGAATCAATACACAGAATTCCACACAAAAACATGAAATTTTTAAAAAAGAAAGCTCATTCATTTTACATGAGTTAGAGCCTTACGCTGAAGGTCCCCACCGCCCCCACTGGACTATACTGGCTATGCCTACTAGCAAAAATGCAAGTTAGAAATCAGGACTGAGAAAGTAACTGTCTATAGTCAAAAGATTGGATGCCACTCTGTGAAGCCTGATGATACCAAGTCAGGGAGGGATGCCGATGGTTCCTAGGTACCGAAAGCGGGTACTCGCCTATGTGGGGGGCATGGCAGAGAAGTCCCCACCTAAATAATACTGGGCTTGGACGAGATGCTCCACAAACTCCTTTCAACTAAAACATTCTCATTTTATAATTTTAACACGAGATTGAGACCTCTTCAGACTGTGAGCTCCTTAAAGGCTTTGTCTTCTTCATCACTCTAACATGGCACCTGGTACCTAAGACATACCCAATAAGTGGCTGCTGAACTGAAAGAATTTTTAGAAAACTGAACTACATGAAAAGGTCCTTGACTTCCTGTAGACGTTATCCACTGGTCCCTGAAGCAGACAGTTCACTCCTGGTGTTGGCCATCAGCACCCTCTCCTCCCTTTTGGAGAATGTTTGTAACTGCATAATAATTCCACAAAGGGGAACTGAATTTTCTTAGATAAATTTCGCTTTTCAGCTAACTTCATAGTTGATAATAGCTTGTACTGGAAGAAGTCTCAGCTCTGCCAGTTTTTCACAGCTCATTTGTGTTTGCATTATCAACATTACCTTAAACCCACGGTTCTTTTTTAAAATCTTTTTAAGCCAAGTGTCAATTTTGTAGCTGTTGTTTTAATTAAAACTGCTTAATATAATCTGTAAGTCTCTTGAGCAGCATGCCACAATAGGCTGAAAGCAAACATGACAGTGGGGGCCCCTCTCTACCCTCTGCATTGTGGAAATCCCAAACAATCCCCAGGATAGCTGTGTTCCAAAATTTTCTGACACAGCAAGGGTCCCAGTTTCAATTCCAATGTTGAATATTAGTAAGTTTTAGTTTGTTTCTTAAAACAGCTTAACAAAAGCTCTAATATTTCCTTCCTTCACTCCAACATATGCACCCATTTTGGAAAACACAGATCTAAGCTCCTCTGATAGCATTTCTTCTCTCGAGTGCCTGTTTCAAAGGGAGACTTCTACCTCATCCTTTTCTTTACCTTCTATCCACAAGTAGTTCCTCAGTTCAGGACTTTTAAGACACAGATTCCCACTACTCTGCCTTTCCATACTTAACTTCACTAAAGAAAAGAACAGAATGCAGTGCCAGGAACAGAAAGACCAACAAATTCAGAATGAGAAAATCTGGGTTCAAAATCTGCCATTACCAACTGTGTAACTTGGGAATGAGGCAAGAATCTCTTCTGAGATTGTTTTATTTCTAATATGAGGAAAACTCTACTTGGTTCAACTATCTTGGTTATTATAAAGATTAACTATTATAAATGATTGATCATGATTATAAACATTAAAAGCAATTTCATGTCTCTATGTATATTAATATATATTTTTATAATATAATCATCTTTATTATTATACAGATGTATTAAAATATATATTATTTACAAATGTATTTAATTTTTAAAATGATGTAATCTGTTTATAAATTTAGTTATAAATAATTAATTATTTCAAAGACGAAAAGTAATTTTTACTCTTTTCATTCATGTTTGCTCTTAGTCATTCTGTGAAGCACCAACTCTCAAAGCAACCAAATTCAAAAAGCCTCTTTGTATTACAAGTCATCCATTACTGTAAAGTTATGTAATTATAAAAATAACAGCTGTTTGTAATTTGTGAAAATTATAAAATTTAAAACATAAACTCAAAAGTCACCTATACATAAACCTACCATCCAGACATCAACTCTATTAGTATTGTGGTACGGTTTTAAAAATTGAGATCATGTTATGTAAAATGTTCTGTTCCTTTTTAATGGAACATTATCCTGGGCACATCTCTCCAGGTCTTTTAATGGTCTTCAAAAACTGGATGCTTAATCACTGTATTAGTCTTCAGGTATACCTCACAATTTAATCATTTTTGCACCACTTGACATATACATTGCATCCCATTTTTTTGCTACAAATACTAACGTAATAAACATCTTTAAACATAAATTTTTGTGAATTAAAAAAAAATGTTGTTTCTATGGAATAAAGTCCTAGAAGTGGTAAAGTAGGACATAATCATTTTGAAGGCTTTAGGCACATACTATAAAACTGTTTTTTATGAAGTTCATATGGTCAAACCCCATTTAATCAAAGTAATAGGATGGTAATTGGTTTGGAAATTAAAAAGGTTGATTTAAGCAGATAACCATAAACATACACGCATACACACACACACGCTTCAGCCATTTTTATTTGAAATTAACACGATATATATCTTTTTACCAATTTCCTAAAGTAGGGTCAATGTCTTTTCCATAAAATAACCAATCTCTGGATTCACTGTTAGACTAGTCATTTTTACATAAACCATACCCCAAAAAATCACCCGCAACTTCCAATTTCCCTTTTTATTAGAGTGGACTCAAAGGCTCTCAAGAAGTAAGTTGAGGATTTTCACAGAGTGTAATTACTCCCCCAATTCTTCTCAGTCGCCATGACCATACCTAACTTAGCAGCATTCTTTTTAGAGGCTTGCTTTGGAGGCTTTCCAAAGTATTTAGCATATTTTTGTAGAAAAATAATACTCAGATTTAATCAGATTACATAAAATCTTAATTAGATAATTGCAATAACAAGTACCACTGACAAAAACAGGCTTTTGTCATAAACAAAACTGACTCTTAATCAACGTTTAAGTCAACCAGCCAACCCTGAAGGAAATGGAAGTCTAGAGAGTGGCCGCCTGCCTGTAGGTGTTAGTGTGATAGGCATTAAGGAGCCTGACAGGAGCAAGAGGTAAGGGAGGTCACCAAAGGGAGCTCTCATCTCTCAGTACCTTGCAAGTATTGAGTATTACGGTTTTAAAAGGCATAT
>NW_006494609.1:609581-626282 GCF_000325575.1 Pteropus alecto | reverse complement strand
ATGCAGTATAAACTTACACACAGGATTGTTCCTGAACTTAAGTAGGGCACATGTTAGTGTTTAACACAGACTTGCCAAATGGAAGCCAAAACCAACCACCCACAGTCTCTCTCCTAGTCCCCTCCTCCACCATGTTGGAGCCCAGGATTGGTCCCCAGCACTCTTCCCCTTTCTATCTAAGTTCAGTTACCAGCTGACCTCATCCGGTCCCAATGCTTCGAACACCATGTGTACAACTAAGACTCTCAAATTTAAAACTCTAGATAACCTGTCTCCCAAGCAAGTCACACTAACCAGACCTGCTCCATTCACCAGACTGATAACCATCATCACCATCTGGTCAGGCTAAATGGCTCAGCTATCCTTGACTTTTCCCATTTATAACACCACAACCAATGTAATAGGAATTCCTGTCACCTCTTTATGTTTGTGAGTTTATTCCCTGTGTCTTCTTAAAATACAAGCATCCAGAAGCAGAGACCCTGTCTTGTTCATGGTTGTATCTCTGGCTCCCAAACTCATTCTGGGCACATACTAAGTCCCTAATAAACACTGCTGAATGAAAAAGGCTCCTAAAAAAATGTCAGACTCCTTTAGGAAGTTTTCCTTGTATAATTAGAAGACTAGGAGAAAAATTTCCAACCCCTTTTAAAATATGCAATATTCCCAGCTTGGGAGTGACAACAGGCCACTACCCCAACATTCTCATTTCACACGTGTGAACCTTAAGGTCCAGAAATTACCCAGTAATTTACCCAAGATCATGAGAACACAGAGCTCCTAATGCAAATGTATACTGATGTACAAGCAGTCCCACCAAACCACCACTCCTACATCTCCTCTCCTTTTGTATAAGTACAACACATGTTTTTGCAAGTATTTGGAGAACTTGAAGAGGATCTTTAGAGCACTAGCTCCTCTAGGACCGCCAGAGTAATAAACCTCAGTTCTCCAACTCTCTGAGTGCTGCTTGGTTTCGTGCCAGTCTAATTTTGGATCTTTTCTGCAACAAACAATTAATATCAGAGACGCATATTTTTTCATTTTAGGTATGTAAGAAAACATTCAGCAAGAGGCTTTTCACAATGTCCCCAATTACACAGACACTTGAAAAGCCCATGACTAGTTTGGAGGCTGCTGAAGCTCCAGAGAGCAATTCATAGCAGACAGAACTGAAAGTCAAGGTGCCCAGATTCAGAATCCCGAAGGCACTGCAGAAGCTGTCACTGCTAACTTCCTTCTTTCATAAACCCTTCCCTCACCAGAATCTACTGTTAAATTTCCAGTACAAAGAGTAGCTGGGTGTCTGTAAATTGGTAACTGTCACCTGGTTTCGTATTTACTATTCAAAGTTTCTTCATAAAATTCAGTAACGAAGGCCTCACCCAGAAATCTCCCCAAGGTAAACTCCCCACAGGTATGAAGTAAAGTTACCTCATCAGTTTTATCATTTCCTGTCCCAGTCCGAATATTATGGTGCTTACGAAGCTCCTGGTACCACTCATCTCCCCACTCCGACTCCAGCTTCTGCTACCAGCTTAGGAACAGACCCAGCTGAAAGCAGTCAAGGTTAGCCAGGTCTCCCCTCAGCTCCTGTCCCTACTCACCTAACCGCATCAATCTACCTAGGGCTGAGCATGACCATGACCTATGAACTTATCCAATACGTGATCAGAAGTTCTGCCAAACATTTGTTATCATTAGAAACAACTAATAAGCACTTTAAAATTAACAAAATGGTATTTCCACAAACAACTATTCATCTACACCTCATAAATACCACCCCCGTGAAATATACAGCAACATCACCTTCCTCGTTTTGTCACGTGAGAATGTGGATGGTCACACTGTAATGAAGCCCACACATGCACAAACGTCAGTCAAAACAAGGCCCTTGCTCTTTTGCCTGCACTAACTACACAGCCTCTTATGAGTGCTAAACCCATGGCCATGTTACCCACCTCTGCTACACCTAGCAGGGCACCCTTCAGTTCACTTGCTCAGTCAATACAGCTCCCTAGAGCCTTGATTTTTTTTTTCCCAGGTTAGGATGGATTAACATAAAACATTTGATCTGTAGAAGCCATCAGTTAATTGCAGGGGGTGGAGGTTGCAGAGGAATGGTAGGTTAAACATATAATAGTTAAAAAAATAATGCAAGAAAGATAAGGCAATATTGCCCCTTACATCTGTACTGCACTTCACAGTTTGCAAAGAGCTTTCATGTAGATTTATACCCTCCCCACCACCCCCCAGAATAATAACTACACAGTAAGGTTGAAGCCTGGGAAGCTGGGACTCAGTTCAATTCAGGTGGTTGGGTAAGGTATCTTGGTGCCAAGACACAAGTGGACTTTGAAGAATGGGGTAAGGTTTCAGAGAGGTTGACATGAGATAGATGGGCATTCCAGAGCCTTCCTGGAGAGTCAGAAACCCTAGGCTGGAGTACTTGGTTTTTACTGTGGGGTAACATGAACTACAGATGAAAACAAGGAAAATGTCTAAACATAAACAGGGGGACTTAGAACTCATCTAAAATGAATGACTAGCTCTGCAAGAGAACAATAAACAAAATGAGCTTTCTTTCATAAAGATACGTGGTTGTCATAGACACAAAGCTAAGACTTTCTGTGATGGAATTTTATGTTTCCTGTCCTCCAAGATCAAAATTCACCTTTTATGCTTCTTCATCCCCTGTTTCCATTGCAAAAGATTCCTATCTTTTCACTTATACATCGCTACGTAACACCTTCATTCAAATATATTTCTATTCAGGTACCGATTTAAATATGGTGCAAATTTTCAAAGAAGGGACCGTGCCTTTTATTCTCTTTGTATGCATGGATAATCTAGAAAAATGCTTACTATGAAAGTCACTCTACAAATAGCACTAGCTGATCAGGATGTCACAGACTTTTTTTTCAAAAATTGGAAATGACTAAAGCCCTTGTAACACACGATCTACTTTTTCACCCTTCATAGCTTTGCTCATTTGTCCTTATTACGTGCTGGTACTGTTCTAAGCACTTTCTATCAATTTATACCGTCTTCCTAACAACCTTATGAGGTGCGTACTATTATCACTATTATTACCATTTTACCAAGGAAGAAACTAAAGCATACAGAGTTTAAGTAACTTGCCCAACATCCCAAAGCTGGTAAGTAGTACAGGCAAGATTTGAATCCAGGCAATCTGGAGCTAGAGTTAATGCAAGAAACCTCCATGCATGACATAATCCCTCAAAATAACACATTATACTCAAGAACATATGGGTTAAATTTTGCTTCTTCAATTTTTAAGCTGTGGCAGCAATCACTTTTTTTTTTTTTTTTTTTGAAAATCTGACACAATGCAAACTGCAATTACTTTTTAAAATCACAAAAAATACAAAGATTTTAATATGCTTCTAAATAATGCATTTAGATTTGGGCTTGCATGCTGTTTATACTAGGAAGTGCATCTGCTCTTGGTATTAAACACAACGAAATTAGCTATTTTATGATTACACAATAAGAATGTCAGTGCCATCATCTGATCAAACAAACAGTGAATGATTAATGTCTCTTTGTAGAGAAATTTCTTTTTAAATATATTAATGTATAAATAGCTAAGCTAATATTACTTGATTCAAATAACCTGATATCTACAAAGACAAGAGAGTTCTTTACCTATAAATAATAGTCAACGCTCACTTGGACAAGGCAGCATCCAATGGTGCATTTGTAAATACTCACACACAGTGCTGACTCAGAAGCCCCCACAGACAGTAATTAATGCTGACATAAATCTGGACACTGAAATGGCAATGAAGGAAATGGGTTTCACATGACAACTAAAAGCGTTGTTCCAAGCAGTCAGAAAATTTTTCTGTAGCAATGTTCTAAAACCTTGTCTACGAGTTATAAAACAAAGCCAGTTTGACTTAAATCTCTAAAAATATTAACTACTACGTGTACTAATAACTGATTTATAGATCAAAAGCATTCACACAGAATGACTTCATTCAATTAAAATGGAGAGAACAAATATGAAAGAGAACATTGTTATCAAAATATACTGAAAGAACAAGTAACTAAGGCCATTAAATTTGGTTCCTGTGCACAGGAACCAAATAGTTCATCAAAACTAACTGGTCAACATGCTTGAGACTAGAAACAATCATCTTAATTCATTTACATCAGAAAAAGTAAAAACACTAGGCAAAACAAATATTACTTAAGAAAAAGCATTCAATTTAGTTCATAATGTATACACATCTCCACTTTAGGCACAATTTTTAGATTAAAAAAATTATTATAACTTTGCTAAGAGGATATAATTAGAACACAGTGAATTTTATTACTGTTGCTTTCAGCGTGGTTCTATTAATGCCCAGTTGTTGATCTCTACAAATAAAAAGCAGCCTGGGAACTGTCCTAGTTTCTTTGAGAGTTATCATCTGAAGCTAATGTTTCCTTAGTGAGAAGGCCACTTTAAAAGGGTACTACTATGAACCTGGCCAGTTTCCTTTGCTATTTACACAGACACAGGCACAATTTGCAGCATGGGCAACATTAGCTTTGTGACAGAATCTTGAGTGTCCTCCAGTGAGGTTTCTCAGCAGTCCTCATTGTGTTCACTTGCTCGGCTAAAAATAAAGGACAGCCTTTCCCCCCAGTCGACAGCAAGTTTAAAATGAGTATAACCGTACACGTAGAGTGCCCCAAAACAAAGTGAAGCTCCTTTTAGGAGTAACGTTAGCTTCTTCCTGTCCTGCTCATCTTCGAATACCCCATACCACAGTGTTGTGGATATATTCACACCCAATACATGAAGCTCTTCCTTTTCCCCGAAAGTACTCTGCTCATCTCAGAACTGTCTGAATTACGACTATATTGTACCACTACCTACTTTGACTCAGATACTTTTAAGGGCTTATGAGAAGCCATTATTCGGAAGATTTACTAGAAAACTATTATATGTTTCCTCACACACACCCTCAAACGTGTGCTGTGAAAATCTTTCTTAACTTCCTCTTTAAAACAAGACTGTTATGAGAAATATTATTCTTGCAGCATGGCTAGCACATAGTAAAAACCCAAAACAATTGCTGAGAATTCTTCTTAGCCTGAGATGCTTGTACTAGTGATGTTATTACAATGGCAGAGGAGAGACCTTAAATAGTAGGAATAAGGGATAACCCTGAGAGAATTGAAAACTGATAGCAATTTTGAGCCCTGTACATTATCGAGTAAGAGCAATTAAGTAGTCCAGTTTACACAGCTGAATCAATCTGATTCTTTCACTTCGACTTTTTATTGCAATATGATTTAGTAACTTAACTCAACAGGCAAATCATACCAGGTCAGCTTCATAGGACATCTGTACAGAAACATGACATTTCTACCTAATAAAATATATGCACACCATAGTTAGTCTCATTCTGCACTTAATACCACTGGTTTCACTATGGGGATGAACCCAGTTACCAAATGAATATTCATTTGTTAATAACAATATTTTTGTGACAATGATCGAGGTATGTCTCAAAAAAGGTTTTGACCAAAATGCTATGACATATCTGACCTAACATACATCTTTGTCGTAATCATCCTGAAAAGGTTCTAACACTCTAAATAAAATTTGCTATTACATATAATGTCTAGAGTGCCAAATTCTCAGAGTGCCAAAATCCTCATTTATAAAATGGAAGCAATATCTCTCTTAAAGACTGAATATTAAATGGATCACAAATCTAAACATAAGCTAAAATCATGAAGAAAACATATGAGAATATGTTCAAGACTGGCTTCCTAAGACAGGGAAAGCAATAACCATTAAAAACTTTATACATTAGATTTAATCATATTTAAAACTTTTGATTACCAAATGACACTGTAAAAAAAAAATCTGGGGGGAAATCATGGCAAAATATAAATCTTTAAAAGGGAAGACACGTATCTAGGCTATGTAAGGAACGCCCACACTCAGTAATAAAATGCTCACTGCAGCTGGTTTATAATAGCCAGTTTTGGAAGGGACGACTCAATAGAGGAAGAGAAGATGCTGGAAATTTCTCTCCCGTAAAGAATTAAGGGGTAATGGCTAGAGAAGAGTAAACTGCCTACAAGACTACTTGAGGGAGAAGAAAATAAAAATTAGATAGCTTCCAGGAAGTTATAACTATTAAAAAAATATACTATACACAGTGCCAAAAAGGAAGTCTACGTTTAAAAGAAATTTGGATCTTACGTGAAAGTTCTGTTGTCCTATTAAGTTAGTTTCAAAAGGCTTCTACCCAAATTTAAATGTTAGAAGCAATCGTTTTTTAGGTTTATTCAATTCCCCAGAATGAGAAACGTATTTGCGTGGAAAATATATTTTAGTTAAAAACCAGATTCGTATTATATTGGACATTTTCTGTTTGTCTAAAAATAAACTTTAACTCTTCTACAAGAATAAGCAAAAAAAAAAAAAAAAAAAAAAAAAAAAAAAAGGACATGAAGTAATATAAAATGGCATAGAGTTGCCAATAATTATTAAAGTTTTTCAGCCATAATTTCTGAGCTGTGACTATATAATTATACATTTGATTCTGTCTAGACATGTCATTCAGTTGGATTCATAAAGCACACCACCCTTCCCCACAAGCACTGGCAGACCAACATATAATAAAGTTATCTACTATAGTATTATAGAACATGAAATTAATGGTTATGTTTTTAACATGTAAATGTTAACTACTTATAACAATAAGAACTTTTGACACTTATTGCAAATTTTTCAGACGCAGATCTAAACATACAATGAATGATGGATCAGTTCATATGTACCTGTACTTTCTCATTTGATTTACCCTTCTTTTCGCTATTTGACCTTAAGAATAAAGGGCTGCTTTGCTGCTACCCATGCACTGTGCCCTTGCACAGACAGACCACACAAGTTGAGATGCTGTTTTGCACAAATTAGTAAAAGAAATACCTAAACTCCACGGTTCTGTCTCTGAGGACTCTTAGAACCTATTTAAACAGAACTGCCAATCGGGAAAAGGTAACACAAGTGAAACAAAATAATTTATTTTCTTCCTTAGAAAACACAGGATTTCTAAGTATTTTACACTCAATAGTAAATGAATTTTGACCGGAACAGCTAAGATGTCAAACCAACAAACACTGCTACATAAACAAAGGATTAGTGACAACCAGAAGCATGTTATTTTAAGGTAAAACAAGAATGCATTCTGCCACCATAATATGTGAGGAGAGAAGCACAAACACATTAAAAAAAAAAAAACCACACAGGGAAGAACAACAATTAAACAGTTCAGACACTGAAGGTAAACAGATGTGGGTTCAAATCACAGCTCAACCACTTATAAGTTATGTGACCTATAGAAATCCTTTAACTCTGTTATTAACAACATCTCACAGGATGAATATGAAGATTAAGTGAGACAAAGGAAGAGAACATCTTTAGCAAAGTCCTGGGTACAAATTAAATACTCAATAATGGTAACTATTCTTCTTATTATAGTTAACTTGAAGTTTCTTCAATATGCTCTTGGAATTTTTAAAAGGCCATAATGTAAAAGAACCAAATTCAATCACAAAAAACACACCAATTAAAAAATTCTAGTTTAGAAATTTTATCTCAAAGTCCCAAAAATGTTATGGAAACCAAATGAATTTTAAATTTTAAAGTAATATAGGCAGTGCGAAAAAGCCCTTCTCCTCCCTTTCTCCTGGTCCAAATAAGTTAAGAAAAGAAATGAGGGGGTAAAAAACAAGATCATTTGGAATCATTCATTCCCAGCAATCATTCGCTTGGTCAAACAATGGCACATACACAATCATAACTAAAGATAAAACCAAACAATTTCCGTGTAAAGTTTCAAAACTGCACACTCAGTTCCTCTTTCCTGTGAACCAACTTGCTGCAGTTACACTACAATGATTTTCTGGAACAGGCTGCAACTAACTGAACAAGGACCTGTTCGTGATAAAAATAAGAACTCAGTAAAAAGGCATGGCATTCTATTTCATTCAGTCTTTCACGTGTGCGTTCACTCATGAAGGATCTATCAAGTTCTTGTTCTGTGCCAGGCTGTCATATATTAACATGTTGACAAGGGCAGCTACTGCAGGGAGAAGAGAATCCATGAAGAGTGTGAAGAAGTTATGGCATAGGATGTTCTGTCTCACATAGTACATGGCTCTGAACCTCCAGATTAAAGGGCCAGATAAAGGGAGTGACCAGGGTGACATCAAGCAGACAAGGCCAGAGCTAAAAAGGGCTTTGCCTGATCTTCACCCTAAACACTACGATTCTACCACACATACTGTTTTGTTACTGACAGGTAAGCTTCTTACATTTTATTTATAGTACTTACTTGATCGGCATATTTATTTAGAGTTAAAAAGAGATAAACTCTATAGTGGCTCTGCCCCTAATCAATTTCTAAGTATCCATGTTCTATCCTTCCTTCAAAAATAGTTCAATACCACCTTCTCTAGAAAGCATTTCTCGACAGGCATTAGCTACAAGTTTTCTCTTGTTGCTATGAATTCCTGTGGCATTTTGCCTGTACCTTCCTCATGCCAGTTTCCCTTTCTACCTTGTATTAATTAAGGTTATCTTCCTATACATCTTAGATCTCCGTAACATTCAGGTACCGTGACAGAAGTTTTATTAAAGTCTGATTTACCTAGGACAGAGCCCTATAGGAACCGCAGGCTCAAAAATAAACATTAATAAATACATGGTTTTTTCTTTTAAGATCAAAGTTCGGCCATAAATTTCTCTAAGTTCATTACCACTACTATTGGTATTGCATTTACTGATACATGCACCTTTATCAGGATGCTTGCTTGAGAACCTTTATATAATATGAGAAAGGATAAACCTAGAAGAAAACTCTCTCCACAAAAGACCTCTTTAGCCTTCATTGAGACTCAACAACTTCCACTCCATTTTCATATTACTGGTGCCCCAGGACATCTAAAGAGTTGAGAGAGTTGTTTAATTTAAACTAATGATTCTAAATATTATAATTTTCCATCAGAGTAGGGATTTTCTACCTACTCTTACTAATTATGTGACCTTATTGAGCCTTTTTCAGACTCGATTTCCTCATATATAGTATGGGTATAACATTACCGATCTCACATTACTGATGAGGATTAAATGAGAAAACATGTATGACAATGCCTGGCACCAACCCTGGGTACATGAGGCTCATTTAGCCTCCCTGTTATTTCAAGATGGCAGACTAAAGTCCTACCACGAAGTCTCTCCATTCGAAGACCAACAATTTGATAATTCAAGGATCTTTTAGTTTCATTTCATGATCAAAGAAAATTTAATATTAAAAGCCAGGAACTACACTCCAGGATAACAATTGTCCTGCAAATATTCCATGTAGCTATTAGACTCAGACTTAAGTATCAAATGCATGTTCCACCTACATTAAATTTATTTGTAATTTTCTATTCTAGAGTGAGATTCTTTTCAAAGTTACTCTGAAAAAAAAACCAGGGATGAGTCATTCCTGACATACTAGTCTAAAGAAAATTACTTTACTAAAGCCAGAAAGTTTTTCCTTTTAGATTTCTTAAGCTGAATTATTTGACCAACTCTTAGTCACAATGTAAAACAGATAGGTAATCTGAAACATTTTACAATTTCAAACATTTGCTAAATATAGAATAGAAAGTCACATTAAATTAGACCATCAAGCAGCAAAATTTGGATGTATGACAAGCTATATCAACTGGTGACAGCCCCACTGAAAAGATGCAAAAGAAATAAATGCTGGACCTGGTGATTTGAAGAACCTGATGCACGATACATCCTCAATGCCAGAGGAAAATAACAGTTTCTGTTAATATTGAAATAAAGTTGAATTAGCACAAGATATAACAACAGAAAATTTCCTCAGCAGGGAAGTCCTTTTCGGGTCAAAGTGCTAATGCTCAGTAGTCATCGGGAAAATGCAATATAAACGAGAATGGATACCACTCCATATCCACAGGAATGGCTAAATTTAAAGCCTAAAAGTTGAGTGTTGATGAAGATGTGGAGCCACTGGAACTCTTGCACACTATTGGTAACAGTATACTGGTACCACTTCTTTAATAAAAGGTTCTGCAATGTCTACTAAAGCTGAACATATCCGACCTTAGTAATCCCATTCCTAGCCATACATACTCAACAGAAATGTACACATATGTGCCCTCGAAAATAAATAGAGAAACACTTATCACGGCATTAGTTGGAATGGCTAAAAACTGCAAAAACAAAAACAAAACAAATGTTCAGTGGTAAATGCTGGAATACAGTTTACATGATGAGGGGGGTGACCCAATTATACCCACAAACATAATATTGAGCAAAAGAAGACAGAACAAGGAGTACTATATTATTCCATTTTTATAAAGTTCAAAATCAGACAAAACTAATCCAAGGTGACATAAGTCAGGAGAGTGGTTACCTCTAGTATCCTCCCATGGAGGCGGGGTGGTGAAATAGGAGAGCACATGCGAGAGCTTCTGGAATGTTGGTAATACTTCTAGTTTTTAATATAATATGAGAAAGTTCTACATACGTGTTCAGTCTGCAAAAATTTATCAAAAGGTGAAAACATAGAATCTGTGGGCTTTTCTCTATATAGGTTACACTTTTTTTTTAATAAGAGAAAACATCAAGGTATTTATGAGTGCGTGTATCTGTATATTTTGTATAAGTTTAAAAGTACATAAATATATTTGGAAGAATAAAGTGATTTTTCTTCATAAAATTGGCATTGTGTACAATTCCTAACAAGTATTTTTCTCTTATTACACTATGACTAGTTTCCCTTCATGCACATATTTCAGAATAAAAAGCTGTATGGCTGCATTGCTGAATGAATTTTTGGATACAATCATAAACTGCTACACATTATTTCCAAATTTCTACCCTCATAAGCAATACTTCAATGAACACCATGGTACAAATATATTTGTTCATGTCTCTATTTCATTAATTCCCTGGACCAAAGTATACACTGAACGATGCTAGAAAGTATGCAATAAACTCTAGAAATTATTTCACCAACATTATTTTTTAAATCTTCGTATTCATTAGCTAGATGAACACTTAACTACATGGAAAATTGGGGTATCCAGAATTAATAATTTCTCTGGAGTTCTGCTTTGTAAAAAGACTCATCTTAAAGTTTTAGAGCATTTTACATAAATGGATCTATAGTCTTAGAGAAAACACTCTCTAGCTATAAATAAACGCCCTGAGAAATAAATTAAATCTATGACGTCAGGAGTGATTAAAAAAATCAATGAAGCCTCAAAACAAATGACAGAATAAAAAAACAAATAAGTTGTATACAAGCATTTTTGTTATATGTGTATAAAAATTACATAAGGATATTTAAGAAAGTATTAAATATATCTCTGGATTAGTTGTATAATTTTTACTTTAAGTTTTCTTTCATTGCTTATTTACAGTGAACATACGTCAACCATCTTTAAGATTAAAAAATAAGCTAGATGAACAGAGAAATAGTCCCCTGTTTAAAAAATAAGATAATAGACATCTTCTCCCTTATTCACAAAACAAATTAAATTGGTGGGAGAGACTTTTCTCAATTTTAAGATTTTTCTCCCATACATTTTCATCAACCTCTGGCATCTCACAGAGTTTCTGCTAGCAAATACCAACAAAGCACATACACAGCAGAACAAATGAAGAAAGAACAGTATTAGGAAAAAAATAAAAAATCATGCTTAATTGAGGCAGTTTCCCACCCCCCTCCAAACTTGAGCCAGTGGTTGTGACTTTGTATCAAGTCCTAAGATTCAATTAATTATATCAATATTTCATGGTTCTCTATCACCACGACTTCCAGATGCTCTATATCTAAACAAAATTAAGGACTAGAGACTTCCTTGTCACCAGAAGTGTAGCCTTAGGTCTAACATTAGTTACATCCTGGAGATCCATAAAGGTTAATTCACTTCTCTAGGAAAACAGGATTACATTACTCGCCAAGTGGAATTTTACCCATTGTCTCAATTATCCTTAGCAAGAGAACTTCATTTGTCACTTCATTTTTCAGAGAGAAAAACAGAAGCCAAGTGGAATTCACTCTCCCAGCCAATCGAGCCATCCACACTGAGCTATAGAATTGAAACCAGAATTAGAATCTAAATTTCCTGATCCCTTCCTTCGCAGTAGTGTCTTGCTTATTAACGGTAATTAAAAACAGAACCTTGGCAAACCAAAGAAGATCAAAACCCTAAGATCAAAACAGCAGCAGCCTTCCTGGTGCCCCTTGGTTTCAACCACGTGAAGGTCAGTCACAGTCTTGAATCAACCAGGAACCCTGCTACTTTGGAAGAAACAGGCTGACTCAAAAGAGTAAACATCCCACGATAGTAAAAGCCTTAGTCTCCCAGCCTAACTTCAAACAAGAGAAAACTGAGAGAGTAAACAGCTACGTTTATACTGTCGTCACTTTTTTTTTCACAACTGGATTTGAAATGTAGGCTATTATGAAGAGTCTCTTGGCTATAGTTCAAGGGAAACAGAACATCCTAAGGCAAAAATATTTCAGCTTTCCCAAACCCCACTTCTTTCAGCCAATTTCAGAAAGTTCTCTTTATCTCAACTTGAAAATTCCTGTTACATTTGTTCTAACTGTCAAGAAGATCCTCAGAATACAGTATTCCAGTGGCTAGAGTTAGCGCAAAGGTCGCTTTAAGTGTGTCCACACCTTAGAACACATGGGAAGTCCCATGGGAAGTGCCCGGACATGACGGGGGAGGCCAGAGTATAGGTCTCTATGGGTCCAATATAGCACCAAGACATACAGATTAAGAATGAAAACCTGATTAACCAGGTGATTAACCAGATTCTAGAGAGCATTACTAATATCAAATCCTAAAACCCAGAATACAAGTACACATGCATTCAATAGATCACTCAGCTGTACAGTAACAGCACGAACTGTGGACAATGTGCTCAACAGCTAATGGAGATGATGATATATAAGCAGAAATGATAACTGGACACATGATATAATCATCATAACTCCTATGGTTTACTGAGAGCTTAGCTCCTGCTTAGAATTTTGTCTATTTTCATTTAAGATTCTCAACTGCCCTGCTACAAACTGGGCAAGGTATTTATCCTCCCTGTGCCTCCATTTCTTCATTTCTAAAAAGAGGATAACATCTATTCCGTCGGCTGAGGTGAGGGTCAAAACATGTAAAAACACTTAGAACAATGCCTAGCACATGGCAATTGATCAATAAAGCTCAGCTCTTATTATTATTATAATCACTGGTATGACTACTGCTATTACTACTGGAAAGACTACAAAGAAAAATAAAATAAAGAGAAGAGCACTAAGAGAAAGAAGAATGGCAACTGCCATGTAATAGCCAGAAGACATTAGGCAAGCTCCTTCAGTTTCCTCATCTGTAAAATGAGATGACGCCACCTGCTCCATCCTCCCCCTCATGAGGTTGTCCTGGAGGCAACAAGAAAGCATCTTTAGCCACAAAACACACAGCTAATACCATACATTGTCTTTGACCAGAGGACCTCACAAACCTCGGATACAATAAACTTTCACAGTGAGCTGTGAAACAACTGTGGGCATTAAATGAATATTCTGGATGTCACTCCAACAAGAACAAAAATCTAAAATATATGCTTTTTTTAAATCCCACAACAGCTAGATGAAAAGTAAACTCACGGTAAACTCTCTACTACCTAGTGTCACCAAATATCATACCTGGAACCTGCACTGGCAGAATCATCACAATTTTGAGGAAAGCATTTGACCTCATTTTAAAGGTAATCCCAAAGTGCTGAGAATCCTGACCACAGGCTGGTTTTGGGTACCACAGGTAAATACAGAGAAGCAGATCTAAACTGCATTTTATTTCAGCTATGAACCTTTGAATAAAGTGATTTTCAAGTTTTACTCTTTATTATGCCTTACAAAGTTTCCTTTCACTACATACTAATGTAAAACAGAGGGTAAATAGAAGGAAAAGTTTCCAATTCAGGCTTCTTCAACTTCAAACGCACATACACAAAAGCTGCTGGCACTATTTTAATCTTGTGGTCAGTGTTGTAAGATCACAGACACCAAAGAGATGACTCCGGTCCTGTGAAATTTTCTGATTAGATGCCATCCTTCTTTATCCCCAGGGATCTACTCATTAGCTAGCAATGTGCTTTCAAATATGGTTTTAATATTTTAACAAAGAAAATATTAACATTAGAATCATTTTTCCTGTTTTCCAAATTAGCTAAAATTAGCATCTATTACTTACCTAGTCAGCAAAAGGGAATCCTTTGAAATAAACCAACAGGCATGAAAAACTATTTTAATTGAAAATTCTGTTAAATTATCTAATATCTCTATTACTTATTTTGTTTGGTACAACTACTGCAATAACTGGGAAAAATCATGTGTTTTGCAATAGCAATTCAGGTAAGAAATATTTGTCATCCAACTGTTATAACCAACAAATGTTAGAGATTTTTACACTCATCAGAGTATTATACACTTAAATAAGAGATAATTATGCTAAAGCAATATTAATATCAAATGCATATCTCCATATAGCACATATGCATTTAAATAGTTAACCACCAGCACAACCAATGAGAGAGAGACTATCCAGACTCTCTCCCCATTCACAGCTGAGAATAGCCAGATTCTGCTCGACTAAAATCCAATTTTGTTTTTAAAGAAAATCCCCAGGAAAGAAACAGCAATCCGTGCAGGTGTACAGGATTCAGCTTCAGCTCTGACTGATAATGTCTCTCATCTCAAAACAAAAAATAGAGGAAAACCGCTTATCTTCCTTAACACAAGGGGTGACACAAGTCAATTTTTTCTCCAAATGGGGGGGACACTGTACCTTGATTCTAACTCTAGAATCTTCCCGGCAACTGAATGCTAATTTCTTTTTGATAGATGTGAAGTGAATTCTTTATGCTCACCTGTAATCTTTTTTGTATTTTGCTAAAATTAGCTAAATTCATACTGTTTCTGAATGCAAGGTTCAATAAGTCACCACAGTCCAGCCTGGGGAACATTGTAAGATTTTGTTTACCAGTTGTCCTCATGCTTTATTTCCATGAAAGAAGCTAATCTATTATTCATCTAACTGAATTTAAAATAAACAAACAAATAAATAAATAAATTGAAAAGGCCTCAGACAACTGAGAATCCTCTACATATCAGGTAATATGAACGAGGTCACACTTTTTGAAGAACACAGTTTCTCTGATTTACCTTCTCCACCCCTGTTCAGATACCAGAAGTCAAAATTCCTACTCATGTTTTCAACTTACTAATGGATTTTCTTTCTAACTCTGTGATAAGTAAAAATTGTCCATGAAGCAATTAGATTGTATGCTATCTTCTACTAGCTGCAATTATTTCACATGAACAAGTTTTTCTCTCCTCAAATAGAATGTAAGCCCATTTTGAAAGTTCATTATCACAAATATTTTATACTTAAACTTGGCAGCTCCTAGCTTTCACTTAGCCTTTCAATCCTGGCACGAATTTGTCCTGGGGTGAAGGTGGCCCCACGTTTTGTAACTAGCTCTGTTCGGCACAGAACAAGTGCCAGTAGCTAGCTCTCCATTCCAGGCTTTAGTGGGAAGGACCATATAATCAACCTATTTAAAATCTCCCAGAGCTACAGCTAGCATTCATGATTCCCTCACATAATACAAAAACTGCAACTCCACAGCCTGTGGGGGTAAAGTCTAGAGTTCAACTATGCTCTCTCTGTGCAAACAAAGGAGGAAGCAGCACGCACCTCCTGGGCCTGGCTCGACAGTGTCTTATGTCAACACCAATCTCCAAGAACCAAAGAGAAAGAGGTCAATCTTGTTTCTCACAATGCTGCTCAGTATATGAACTATTTACAAAAAAATAAATCACATCTGATCTTCCAGGATGAGCAAAAGGATTATCAACCTGGGAACTGTGGATGGGAAATGGTCTCAGGCATTGAAAAGTTTGATGCATATTCATTCCCTAGTCTAAGAACCAGGAATCAGGAGAGTGTGGGAAGTTTCTGAACTTCTGTTTTCTGAAGTTGCTCCAATTTCAAAACAATCTCCTATAACCCCAAGGAAAAGTAAAGAATACTTCTATTTTTTTTTTTTTTTCAGAATGAATGCTAATTTGATTGAGAATTTTACACTGGTCCCATTGAAGTAAATAAAACCATTCTTTGTGTCCAGGGGGCTGGAAAGGGCTGTCGCTCCACACTATTTGTAATGGCCGTAGGCACCTAAGAGGTGGCCATGGATATTATTTTCAGAGACATGAAATGCCTGGCTCTCTCCCTAATGCACCTGCTAAGCATACACAGAAACCAGGTCCCCAATTCAAGAGTATCTGAACATATACACCAAAAAAAACAACAACAACAATGAAAAGAGAGTCCTAACACCATCGACATCTGACTTTTAAAAATGCCTTGTCCTATTTTTCTTTAATGACTATAATAGGATTTTTCCTGGACAGAAACTGATAAGCAAAGAAAAACATGTCCAAGACTGTCTGGATTTCACATGTTATTTTTTCCCCATGGGTCCAAGAGATAAAAAGTGTAACTCTAAGCTCTTCTTCTCCCTCCCACTTAGGCGCCAAGGGATGGACTCCACAGAGCTCCCGTGGAGAG
>NW_006494609.1:585474-609547 GCF_000325575.1 Pteropus alecto | reverse complement strand
GAGCGGTTCTCCACCGGGAGAATATGACACCACTGTACAGAAGTTGTCCCTGCTGACTTCCTTTGTCTCTAAGAGAAGGGGTGTTGTAACTACGGCTACAGATATATATGTATATAACATTTAATTTTTGAGTTCGATTTGATCTTAAAAGTGTAAATTCTACATAAATTATTTTGGCTAACCTGCTTAACATAACAAGATTATAACCATCAAGAGAAATAGTTTGATCGTAACAGTGTCAAGAAAAGGCTCTGGCAAGCACATTTGTTGGTTGTCCAAGGGCTCTCTGCATAAATCATGGTGAATATGTTAAACGTCAGCAATATCTTCTGCTGCAATCTGACAAGTGACATTTTTTATCAATGATTAAATCTGACCAGTTTTCAAAACTGATATATTGATTGGCCTAAAAGATTATTACCTTATGAAAAATACTAAAAACAACAGACAGTATCCAGAACACCACTAAGGTCTTAAGTATAATGCTTCAATTACTTTCCTTCACACTAGATACTGGGCTGCAAAATTATAGAATGGAATTATAAAAGGCTAAATATTTTCAGAGACAGAATGAGACTGAAATTTCTTAATAGTATAAAAATAAATTTTTAGGAATTTTTGAACTCAAGAGCTATAAGCACAAAATTTACCACCCCACCTACTACAGTAAACGGGCTCCCACATTAACGGTATCCAGAAGCTTCCTAAGGATAGTCCAATAATCACCTCAGTGTGCAACATGCCACATTACGATGCTACATTATATTGAAGAGAACGGAAGGCTCTATTAGAAAAAAATCAAATCTTCAAATAATCACCTTTGCCTCATATTTTACTATCACTCTATCAGAAAAACAAATCACATTTAATATTAATATGCATTTAACTTTTTAAAATTTTTCTTTATTAAATGTTAACAAAATAACATTTTTTCAAAATTAATTAGGAGAATTATAAAAATAAATTCTATGTTCCTAGATGCAAAATAAATCTCATTATTGTTCCACGCTTGTCAAACCATCTCACACTTCCATCTATACTCTGGGCTTTGAGTCAAGTAAGTGAAATCTTAGCCAGAAAGGAGATATCTTAATGTAGGGTAGTGATTCTTTCTAAAGAGAATGGAAGAAAGTGCCGATACTACATGTTCTATATTTTTTTACTTAGCCTACAAGATTTCATATTTTTAGTTACTTCTATTCTATTTGGTTATTTTATTTAAAAAGAATTTTAAAGCGTTATTAGCATTTTGAAGCAACATATCAAAAAAAGCATGTAAAAATCTTTATCACGAAACAAAACCTATAGAACCAGGAGAAAAGAGTCTTAAGTAAAAACCAGTTTTTCCATCAAGTGCAATAGCTTCTCCATAGGAACAATCACCCAAGATTCATCCAAAATTCATTCAACAAGCAATTTATCCAGGACTATACTCTACAGACTATATCCTTCTGTGCCACCGCTTCCAGGTTCAATGAAAAACCATGACTGCTTCACAATCAGTCCTAACTAGTTTTGAATAAATTTTCTTTTTACATTGATATTGATGAGAAAATTTTTATTAAGTATAAAAATATAATCCTCTCTGAAGAGCAGTATGATGGCTATTATTTTTATAAATAATCTAGATGTCTAAAGATTCAACCAGACCCTTTGGGAACTTCGAGATGATAATACAAAGACAGCAGCCCCATGAGGTCTGGGACTAGGGAAGCCAGCCCAGAGAAGGCCATACAGAGGTCCCATCTACATGCTTTGGCCGGCCTTATGCCCCATGGGAAAGAATTCCTATGCAAGACTTTGGATTGAAGCAAGCCCATAAATAACCTCCATCTGTGGCAGATTTAGTGGCTATGTATGTAAAATAAGTCACAGAAATACCACTATTCAAACAGATTTATGAGAATACCATGTTTCCAGTCCTCTCATGGTCACTTTCTTCAAGCTGACAAAAATCTGAAAATTTATATAATCAGAATTATAATCTATATAACAACTAGGTTTCACGATCTTTCCTAGATAGTAAACCTTACATTTTTTTCCTACTGAATCTTAACTTTCCTTAGCCCTACCTTTTAAAGAATTTAGGAACAATTCCAATTTCAGAGATAAAGGTAGATAAAATTCAAATTCAGTACGAAAAAGAAATCATATGAGCCATCTTTACCTGCCCAAAAGCATCAAAGGCTTCTCAATACTACCTAGTAAAAAGGGTCCAATTCTTCAATTTGTTTCCCTCTACACCCCTTCACAGAAGCCATCACTCCAGGCAAACCGAACTATTCTCTTACATAAACATATTCTTCACTTTACTTTTTTCTATTCCTTTTGTCATATATTCCGCCTGCATTAAGTGCCTACTGATACCTCTCTATAATTCTAAATTACATCCACCCTACTACACCTAATTTAAGGGCTGCTTCTTTGAGTTTTTGTTAGTGCCCCCTGCTGAATGTCTTTTTTTTTAAGAGTGTGCACTTTAGAAACAAACATCATTCAAGTCTCGACTCTGCCACATACCAGTTAGGCCTTGAACAAGGTACCTGCCTTACTAACCTCAATTGGAACTAGGGGCCAAAATAACTACCCTGCAAGGTTTACGGAGTTCTGAGCAACATTTGCCATCATGGGTTCAAATCTCAGTGCTAACAACTGTAGACAGTCTGACCTTGGACTGACCTTGGAGAAGGCACTGAAACACCATGAGCCTCTCAGCTTTCTCATTGGTCAACAGGGACGAGCTGCATCTATTTCACAGTAGAATAACAAATGTAACCGATCAATGCAAAACTCTGACTCCCATGCCTTGGCCCCTACGCCCCCATATCCCATCCTCAGAATTAGCAGCCTTTCCTGTCTTGGAGCTCCCACCACTCTACGCTCTATGCTCCCCTCTGTCAAGGTATGACCTGTCTCCTCCATCGGACGCTCCCCCTCTGATGGAACGTTTATAGCCCCAGCCTAGACTCCCTCCCTTGGCAGTCTGTAGGCCCTCAGATGAATAAATAAACTAGAAAAAAAGTATTCTCAGGTTTGAAGTGTTACAGAGATAGTTCTAGGCACTCAAATGCTATCTCCTCTAAGACGGCTTCTGTAGTTGCCCCAAGGAAGATCACTTAAATGTGGAGCTACCACCACACTTCAGCAATTCATCTCTGATACATCTACCACACCCTTCTCTGTACTTTGTTGTTATCATCTTTCCTCCCTGATCAGAAGCTCGAGGAGGTCAAAGACTATGTGTAATGGCCTTTCCTTCCAGTCCCTCCTCCCAACACAGAACAGGAATTAAACTAATTAAAAGGGAATGTTAAAGCTTCTAGAAAGAAACTGTCCAAATCACGAGGTAATTCAACATCGCATGGTTGCTCTACCAAGTGACTGATCACCTCTAAGACCCCAAAGTCAAGGTTTGAATAGATCTAGACAGCTGTCTTACATCTAAGGAAGGAACTCAACAGAATTTCTCAAAATCAAAAGGAAAAGTTTGCCGCCCTGAATAAGGTTTTCATTAGTGGTAAAAGAATCAAACAACAGAAAACAGTGAACTAAAACCAAAAATATCAGGGGAAATACTTTCTGTCTTGTCAAAATTTATGATGTCCACGATGCTTTAATATTCTCTCCTCAAGCCAAATACTTTTCTTAGAAAAATAAATCAATGCTTTGCATTCCATATTCATGAGTAGTTATAAAAATAAACTAGCATATACTATGGCAGAGCTTTTTGAGTTATTGATTAATCATATTAATGAAAGTTGACTTATAAAATATATATTTGAACTTGCTATTTTCCAATGGATATCACTTCATTAAAACATCTGTTTTCTATCTCCAACATTTCAGAATCAGCAAACCTATAACAAAAACTGAATGCTGCTCCCCCCCCACCCCCACCCCATGAGAGGGGCAGTGGCAGTGAAGAAGAGGGAAAGGTTGCGATTCTGGAATTAAATGTTGACTTTTCCCTCTCCTTGTCTGTAGCACATTCCTTGACAGTGTGAAAAGAACCAGAAGCTTGAATTTAATTCTGAGTTCCCCAAAGCCTGAAGAATCAACAGCTAAAACAGAAATTCACCAGGCAAGCTAATGATCCTCTGTGTCACCCTCTTCTCTGAAGTCGGCCTGAGAGAGGGCCACTGCACTCCTCCCGGGGACACCAGAGATGAGCTGCTGGAAATGCTCTCGCCAAACTAAAATCGAGTCAGCTAATCAAGTCCAAGAACAGTCAGCAGGAGCCAGAGGGGTGAAAAACCTTGCTCTCCCAGAGTTTCTGGCTCAGTCCCAAGAACTTCCCTTCTCCCACTGCCAGCAGCACCCATCAATCCCCATAGTAACCAGCCCACGGATTCCCAACTGGTCCAAAAGGGAGGCACACATACTGCAGAGAAGCACATGAGAACATGACCCAAACTCAGGCACCAATCCAATAGCTGCTTAGTGGTTTAAACATTCCAATTCTACCTCCCTGCTTCCCCTAATTCCCAGGTTACCAGATTGTTCTCTCTTCCTCACTCCAAGCTAATGCTGAGACAATGAAGGATACTTGTTTCTAGGCCTCTGCATAAAACAATTTTCTGTTTTCTGATGCAATCTGAATTCAAGTCTTTGTGGTATGAAAGCAATCACGTCCCCTCCACCCCACCACCACCACCACCACCACAGTGCACAAAAATATTGGCCAAATGAAGGAACCGCCTGGATAGAAATAAAGATTTCAAAGATATGGGAGTAGATTTGAGATCCAGGATAGAGATGAAGAGCCTGTACTCCCCAAAGGAATGAGGAGCAGATGAAAGGGTGCTGCAGTGGGTGGAGTTGATCTATCTTTGTGAAGAACAGGATTCATTATGCTGACAGAGCACGAGTGAGAACAGGAGGGGGAGGACCACAGGAGACCCAGAGTATTTCCGTCCCCAACACACTCAAGGACACTGCAATCAGGCACAGTGGCTCATGAAAGGGATTTTCAGCAGGGAAAGGGAGAATGATTGGAATTGGGGGAAGATGTGGGTGATGACTTAAGAAGTTTGAAAGGGAAAAAAATACTTAGCTGATTCTAACATGTTTATCTAAAGGGTTACAATGTTGAAGTTTTTGTTGTTGTTGTTTTTTAACTAAAAGATAAGGTGGGAATCGAATTAAAAGTGCTCAGCATTATAGAACTGGGCTATGACTTGCCATTGCCCACAGAGCTCATTGGTAAGATGCACGTTTTCCTTAGGGTAGATGCTGAAGTAACGCAACTGTAGGGTTATGGCGTACGCATGCATATGTGTTAAATTTTAATAGGTATTCCTAAATCACTTCACAGTGAGGGTCTCACAGCAGTTTGGATGAGTTCTTTAAACCTTTACCTGCTGTATGCATGGCACTGTGACAATTACAGAATATAAAGTCATAAAATAAAGATCCTAAAGCATGACTCAGCATCGCCAAAAGTGTAAGGAAAATGGAAGGAGATATAAAACAGTAAAGTTTATTGTGAGAAGTAAGATTATGCGTAACTGCCCTTTATATTATCAGTATAATTTTTTAAATAATTTTTTAAAAGCAAAAGAAATATCTGAACTATACAAAACAGATTCCTGGAATATCAATGCTTTCAAAAAATCTAAATTAATATGTAAATTTATCACAATCTCATTAAGATTAACAGGATATTATTTTGGAAATTCAGAATCTAAGTCTAAAGTTCATAAGGAAAAATAAACGAGCAAGAATAATTACAGTAATCATGGGAAAAAAATAGTAATAAAGGAGAGTAGCCTTAATACTTACCGGATAGTAAAATGTTACACAATAATTTAAAAGTTAGTTTATGATTAGAAATTGGTTCATGAATAGACCGTCAAATCAAAGAAAAAAATAAAAATTCTAAAAATACTTCGGAGTCATAGAGATGAAAGATAAATTGTGCTATTTAAGATCAGTGCAGAAAAGATAAATTACTGGATAAATGGTATAGGCAAAACTATGTAGCCACACGGAAAAAAAGAATAGAACACCAACTCACACCAAAAAAATAAATAATAACAATTTAAAAATTTAAACATTAAAAATAAGAAACCTCAAAAGTATTAAAAGAAAGCAAGAGACATTTTTTTATACACTTGGAGAGCATAAGACCATTCCAAGTAAAATATAAAATCCAAAACCCATAAAGCAAAAGACTAATAAATTTGATTAGACAAAAATAATAAATTTATAAATGGCAAAAATTACCATCAATGACAAAATATAAACCCAATGGAAAAATAAGCAACTCCTATCACAAAGTGCTAACTTCCTTTTTTATTTAAAGAGCTTACCTCAATAGATAAATGGGCAAAGGATCACAAGAATCAATTCACAGAAAGAAAAACTTTTTAAACACACAACGGTATGTTCAACCTCATTCATGACCAGAGAAATGCACAGGAAAACAGCAATGATATTCCCTTTTTTGGCTATGAAAATGGCAAGGATCAAAAGGTTAATCACACACTACCGGAAGAGGGAGGAGAAAGGCATACACTGCCGATGGGAGTGTAATGTGTACGATGTCTATGGAGGGCAGTTTAGTAATACTTAATCAAACATATAAAGAAGCATATTCTTTAACCCAGAAATTCCTCTATGTAAACCTTCATGGCTGCAAGTTCAAGGACAGCCCCAGTGGCTGTTAATAATATCAAAAGATCCAAAACAACTTAAAGTCCATCATCAAGAAACTGCATGATAAAGTACAACCAAAAGCTAGAATAAAACACAATGAAAGCATAGCACCGTCTGCTACCATTTGTACAAAAATAAATTTAAAAAGCATACATACATAATGCAATTTGACATTTCTGGACTGGATCCTGGAAAAGTAAAGAACAATAGCAGAAAGCCTAATGAAATATGAATAAAATCTATGCAATTTAGTTTCACTATATAACGTTTTGGATTTTACTCTAGGAGCATGTATTAGCTATTTAAAACACAAAATTTAATTAAAAAAAAAAAACTAATTACTTTGCGATTGAACTTACACCATTCTATGGTATCTATATTCCTCTATATATTGCTAATGAGAATCATCAAGAGTACGTGTATTGCTTCAACACTTCTAACACTTCCATTATTGTACCTAAATACACATCTGCCTCAACTACTAGATTTTAGGTCCTTAAGAGTAGGGGCCATGTCAACTCATTTCTGTACTCAAAGGATCTGGAGATCACTGTCCACATGGTAAGACTTTTTAACAAATGAGAACTGAAATCATATTCTGGCCAGTGATCAGATTTTTGATTAGGAAGAAATTTTGTATTGCAAATATCTAAACAATTCTTCTCGAGTTTCCCCAATCCTTAGCTCACAATGACATGTAAGAAAAAAGCAAGAGGCCAAGAAGGGTGAAGTCATGCTCACTGAGGATTTGGGAAAATAGAGAGAAGCATTTTAAATAAACTACCCTCCAACTGAACTTTCTAAACATTTTGCTCTGTGCTAAGAGCTGCAGGGAATATAAAGATAAATAAAATCCAGTCCTTACAGCAGAAGTTAGGCAAAATTAACTTAAAGTCAATACTTGAAAAGGTGAAAATGTGAAACTGCCTAAAATTTTCAAAATATTTTCACAAAGGCTATTAACATGCTTTTCAAAGAAAAATTACTTATTTGGCAATATAAAAAAAGTGATAAAACTCCAATTTAGACAAAGTTTTGGTTGTCTACGATGTCTTCTCAGGAAAAAAAACTGTGGCAGCGTACTAAAGAATGTCCCAAGAAAAAAATTCTAGCCTCAAACCCCATCAATACCTAATTTTCTAAATATTCAAAATAAAAAAGATAAATAACTTAGGAAATACTCTGAGGTCCCTGAATGAGTACTCCAAAAAGTACCAATAGTTCTGTGCCCCCTCCACAAACCCAGAGCTCTGTTCTTTAGCGTCAACACCATCAAGTAATATAATCTTGGGCAAATCTTTTGATCTCTGTGAATATCTGTTTTTCATCTATAAAATGAACAGATGACAGCTAAGGCCCCTTCCAGGTCACACCCCAAATACAAACTAAGACCTTGAAGTTATTTCATACAAACGCATCAATGCATGCTTTTGTCTGTGTGTACTGGGAAAGGAGCTACCTGTAGTACTTCCTCCCTAGTCCCAGAGTGGCCTAACACAAAAAACAAAATAATATCTGATTATAAACAGATGCCATATGTAAACAGTTTTCTATTCAAATCTGTTGAAATTACATTAAAAATGTGTATGTTGTACAGTGAAACATTCATTCAGTTGTGCATTCATTCATATTTAGAATTATAAAGCTTCTAACTTAGTTTTTAAATGATCTTTTATGGACTAGTTAGTTCACAAATAACTTCTGTAAGTTATCTGCAAGAGTGTATGCTGCTACTTGGTATTTTTAGTTTGTTTACCATTTTTCATAGCATGGAAAAAAAGATGTGATCACTAGGGGAAAGTTACAGGCAATGCTCATCCATGTGCAATGCAAAGATACAGAAACTATCAGTGGGTAGTTGTTCTAATTTATTTAACATAATCCTTAGCTCTGACCTACTGGCTTGAAAGGTGATTATGTAAAAACAAAAAAAAAAAAAAAGAACAAAGGCCTGTAAGAGGGAATATGCTAAAACCATGCTACAGTATATATTGAGAGTTTAATTATCTGTCAGTTGAAGTTGTCTTTCGAAACACAGAAATGACATTACACTACTAACAAACATGGTTTTCTTCTAAAGAAGTTCTTTTCCCCTAAATAACCAGTATTTTATGGTATGAGTCCCTTATAAATACCAAAGGGGAAAGAAAAGAGTTCTCCAAGATACATATAAAAAAGTTCACATTTCCACAGTGAAAGAAATACTTGAGTAGATGAGGATATGAAATAATATCCACCTGTAGGATTAGCCAGAAAGGCCTTCCTGAGGAAATGAACGTGTTTCAAAGGAGGATAAGGTAACTGACAGGTGGTGAGAAAAAAAGGGAAATTCCAGGCAAGGAAAAAGCTATGCGTAAATCTGCCTCTGTGGTTTCTCAAGAAGTAGAGTCACGAAGTGATCTGATGTGCGGCAAAGATTATTTTAGTCGTTAGGACAAACTGAAGGAGGATTAACTATATGTTACTTCACACTCCTAACCACAGTTTTCTCATCTGTTACAAAAGGTTGGACTCGATGACTTCTCTGGTCCAGTGCAGCTAAGAGCTTGCTTGCTTCCTACCAGGCACCGCACTGGCACCTAACGCTTTGGCGACCCTGCAAGGCATGTGGCTTATTCGCCCCATTAGACAGATGAAAAGAGCAAGGCTCGGAGTCCTCCAGTTAGAGTTTTAGAAATTAAAAGGAATATGCATGATAACTATTGTAGAGAAAGAAGTAGCATATGAAGACTGACAGCTTCGAAAATCAGAGCTCCTGAGTATAATCAATCAAAAACAATTTTTACATTCTCCCCTTAAGAGCGCAAAAGACTATGGAGCTGTATCAGTCTTCCTCATCATGCCAAACAACCATTCAAAAGAAAGGAAAAGGGTAGATACCATCTTTACTTTGAAGAATGTCCTTTAAGGGGAACACAAGGAGGCCTGTGCCTACTCCTGCCCCAATAGTGACTCTCATTTAATTCTGTATTCCCTCTGCCTGTGGTGTTCATGAGGTGGGTGTTATGCTGAATACACAACACATTCCTTAGCCATTAGAACAGAGATTAGCAGTTAACTGAAGAGGCTTTCCAAACCTCAGAAGCACTTAAGACAACCCTCACACCCAGTTTAATCTCCAATGCACAAATTCTCAAATGAGGTATTATTTTTATACAAAAGCTCAGTGGCCATTATCATAATTTACTTGTAACTATTTAATTGCAGAATTCTCTTATGAATAAATTCACATCCGGTAGCAAAAGATAATCCAAAAAATAAAACCAGTCTTCAAAAAAACTTCAAAACTAAACATTAATGAGGTCTACTTATTTATAAACAAATGAGTTCTTCAGATTTAGCTCCTGCTCCATCTTATTTCTTTAGACAAACATGTGGAATTAAAAGAACCCATCCTCTCAAACTAATCAAAAACAGACTCACAAATATAGTGGACAATTTGGTGACGGACAGCGGGGAGGGGGTTTGAGGGGCTGGGAGAATGGGGTGAAGGGTTAAAGAAATACAAATTAGTAGTTGGTAGTTGGTCATGGGGATGGGGAGTAGGGCATATGGAATATAGTTAGCATTAATATGATGGCTAGGTGGAGGGCCAGGGGAGGGAGGAAGCAATTGAGGGGATCGTTTTATGAACTAACCAATGTACAGTATACTTGAAACTAATTTAAATAAATAAACTTCTTTAAAAAAAGGAACCCATCCTCTGCTGATGGGGTCCTGGTAAAACAATTTGGGAGTATCTATTACAATATCCCATGACCTGACAACTGCCTAGAGAAACGTATGACCACGTGCACAGAGTCAAGGCCAAGGCTATTCTTTGCAACTTTATTTGTAATCTGGACCTATCAGAAACCCAGGAGTTCAGCAATAGGAAAATGGTGGGAAAACTATAGTATATTCCCATGACTAGTCTACATAACACTAAGCAGCAGTTAAAAAGGAGGAACTAGACAGACAAATCTCCAACGCATGTAACTGAATGAAAAAAAAGAGTTACTGATATTCAATATGAACCAACTAGGTTAAGTTTTAAAAGACAAAAATACAATATTTTTATGTCATAAATAGCAAATCAACAAAGTGTTTGCCTCTGGAGAGCTTGCAGGTGAACCAGGAAGAGGGAGGTGGGGAGTAAACCTTATAGACTCATTTATTACTTCTATTAAAAAATTTTTTAAAATATCTCGCAAGGATTTTACAGGGTTATTAAGTGACTTAGAATTAAAGAATAATGTGATATAAAGATAATACCTCTGCAACTGCTAAATTAAAATCTAATTAAATGCAAGAAGACAAATTATAAGAAGTAACCATAACATCACAAATGAAGCTGGGGTTTTACTTAATGAAGAACAGAAGACTTTCAACTTAAATGGCCACATGAAGCTTCAGCTGGTATAATTAATTATTATTGGTGTGAGCCTGCACACACATATTCTTTTTCCCAGGCTAGAAACTCTACAGTAACTGAATGAGGACCTAATACAGAAATGTTAAAATTATGTTAACATAGTCACGGTCCCTTTTAATCCTTAAGAATCCTTCCCCAATAGTAGCCTACGTTTATGTGAGAATGCAAGCATAACTCTTCTTCTCCCTCCTTAATTCCCCCACCACCACCACTACTCCCACTCCTGACCTATGGATGTTGTCATTTCCCCTTAAGAACTGGATCTCTGAAGGCGGGCGTCTCCTCCCACACCCACATGCTCGCAGCGTGCACCTGGGGCCTGGCAGCCGCAGCACACCCAGGGGGCCTGGCGCACCCGGGGGGCCCAGCGTACCTGGGGTATGGTCCATGGTTCCACCTGGGGCACAAACCCAGGACTTTCTGCGTGTAAAGCAGACGTGCTAACCACTACACTATGGAGCCACCACCACGAACATAACTTTTTAATAAAGGTCAGCTTATGGTAATGATAATAAGGGTCCCATTCATATAGTGGACACTCCAGAAAAATCAGGGCCTGGTTGGGAACCATTTACCCCCTCTATTTCCAACCCTGTCAAGGAAACATCAGCCAAGCTGTCTTTTACATAACCATCTATCTACATTCCTCAGGAAAAAAAATGAACTTTCAATTCAGGGAACTGCATCCTCAACATTCTACCCATCCATAACAGATGCTGGTGTGAAAAAGGAGGGAGGAAGTGAAAGAAGGAGAAAGGGATGGAGGGAGGAAAGGGTGGAGGGAAGGAGAGAAAGAGAAAGAAAGAGAGGAAAGGAGGGAGATGAGGGAGGGAGGAGAAAAGGAAATTTGTTGTTGTAATAGATATCATCAATGTAAGGTTTGCTTCAGATACAATCAAATGCATCTTTCTCCTTTTTAGTTAATGCCAGAAGATTTAACAGGAAATAAAACTAACTGTAGAAGAATAAATGTCCTCATTGTATCATTAAGCATAAAAAGTAACTTATAAACAGCAAATACAGTATGATCCCAGTTTTGCTTTTAAAATATATACATGGTTACACAGAACAACAAAAATGAAAGAAAACTATTAAAATGTTAGCAGTCCTAAAGAATATATGACCCAGTTTCTTCTAAAATAAATTATATAAAAAAGAAGAGGGAAGGGAAAATGATACAGATTAAGAAAGATTTAAAAGAGATGAATGCTGTGTGTTAACACTTGGTTCCTGATTCCAACAAACTAACTGTGAAAGAACAATTTAGAGATAATGAAGGAAACTAAACATGGACCAAATGACTAATTAGTAAATAATACTTTAAAATAATCATCAACTTAAATTAAGATTAATAATATTGTGACAAATTTTTCAGATCATTATTTGTTCAAAATGCTTAAGTATTTACAGGTTAAATGGTATAATGGTATGATACCTCTGGGCTGTGCTTTAAAACTTAAGATAGACATCAGGAAGACGATAGACGGAACAAAAATGACAAAATGTCTATAATTGCTGAAGCTAGGTGATGTATTCTCTATACTTCTGTGTACATTTGAAAAATCTCATAAATAAAAAAGTAAAAATGCTAGCAGGGACGGTTACCTCTAGGTGGAGGAGACTGAGTCATCTGGTGGAAGCTGGGTGATTTTTTTACATTGACCTTGTGCCTTTTAGACATATCAAGATTTTATACAACAAATGCAAATTATTATGGTTACTTAGAGAAACCATGTTCCTCTTTTAGTAACGTATTGATTGATCTTTCAATGCCCATTTCCAACGATGCCACCTCCATGGATTTAATTCTCCCTTTATAGATGCCTCAATGCATTTTATTTCCACTAAAGGCCTTATTATATTGGGTCATTTATTATAATTTTTAATGATGTCTTATCTCCTGTTCTAGAAAAACAGCTCGATTACAAGGGGCATTTCTTTTTTGTATTTCTATCCTAGTCAATACTAAGCAAAAAAGCTCTCTCTGTATAATAGGTGTCAAATAGTTATTTACTTAATTGAATTAACTTTTCCACTAATAAATCCAGGGAGGAAATAAGTGGCAACAGAAGTAGAATATCTTACTTCTTGTAACTATAAAAGCTTTAAGGCTAGAACATTTCCAGAGGCCCCTGTACAAAGACCAATACCCATCGAATGCTACCTAGTCGATTTCTCAAACCATTTATTTTCCAATTGACTGGGGAAAAAAAACACATCAGTCAGTAGCAGAAAAGGGTCATTTACTGAATTAAGTTATAGACTTAAAAAAAAAAAAAAAAGACTCCCTGAAAAGAAAATCAAAGTCCATTAGATCTTCAGCGACCATTCATTATTTAGCCTACTGAAGACTCATCCAGAGTACCCATCAGTCCATTTTTATCAAGAAAACCATTATAGGGCAAACACAGAGCTACCCATGTTCTGAGACAAACAATGGTTCGGGAAATAGCCCCTGCTCCGAAGAGGCTGATGCCACGTGGAAGGGCTGCAGGCCCACATCTCTCGTGTTTTCCTTATCATCGACTCAGTGGAGACCTTGGCACATTTTGTGCAGATGTGGGCAGTAGCTTTCTTCAAACCTATTCCTCTCTACATTCTCTTGCTTAAAATTCATTTCCAAAAAAACACAATGAAATCTCCTCCCTGGGGCACCAAGACCTCCAAAACATGGCATATTGGACTTGCCTACACATGAGACTTCACCTACAATATGGCCTTAATTTTGCATGCGTGATTTTGATGAAAGCCACTCAAATACCAGTGAAGATATGTATAACTTCCTTTTACATGTAAAATATGTTTTGGTATTGACAAACATTAAAATAAAGTCCAGGTTTTAAAATAAAACCCCCACCACGATGTTCCCCAAGCCCTTTGAGAAATGTTAGTGTATCATGAACTGGCAGATGCAGGCTACACCCAAGTTTCATCTCTAGTCGCCCCCTGTGATCTGCTCCCAAAATCCAGGTCCTCAAAAATATCACACACCCAACTTATCAAGGCAGGTAGGAGCAGGAGGGGATGAGGCAGAGCTCTGCACAATTCTCACCGTGACCTTCACCCACATTTGCACACACAGTTCACGTTCTTGCTTCTCTATTTTCTGATTCCTTATTTTAGGCTTTTGTTCAAATCACTCCTATTTGCAAATTTTAATTAGACAGTCAAGAAATTGGGTCACATGGTATCATTACAAAGAATCATCTGTACACATCCTGGGCCCCAAAAATGACCAGATATGTACTAAGAAATAAGGTACTCCTCTAAGAACTTAATTCAATTTCTATTACCATGCATTCTGTTCAGCACCAGACTGAGTTTAAATGAGGCAACTCTGTTTAAAGTGGACATCTGTACTCTTCTGTTCTGAAGAACATAAAGGCAAGAAGTCGGTGAGAATAAGTTGTTCTCATTGAAGAGAAAAAGGGTATGACAGCATTAGTAAATATGAAGGGGTGATAACACAGTGCTACAGGCTGGTAAAAATGTTTGCTAGGCCGAAGGATTGCATATAATTTTCTTTTTTAAGAACAAAAAAGGCTTTGAATAATAAATAAGCGTAACGAAATAATTCTGAGGTGACCTCGAGGCATGCCAAACTCAATTCCAATTGGTCATGGACAAAGATAAAAGGAAAACTCTGCAGTCATCCCTTTTGCTGCAAATTTTTAATACATTCATATTATAGTTAACATGCAGTTCATAAAATTTCATCTGGCATTTATCTTAAAAAGTTGTCTCTATTTTGTACCCTCGGTGCCACCATGAAACTTCAACTTAGGTTGTCCCAAAGAATCTAATAAAGTCTACTCAAGGTGAACATTTGAGTTATTTTCTTTTTAGAGTTAATATATTCAAAATCCTATTATTAGTTAATCTACTGTATTCGTCACTAGACTACGTTTAAAGAGAAAACTGTATTAGATGTGAACAGCTGTTCTGTTTTAATTTAAGGAAGAAATAATTTGTCAGAATAATGAGGAAAAAAGAGAGTGTGTCCCATCAGTGGACATGAGGGTCAGATCACAGTTCCACAGGCTGGATGGCCAGGGAGGAAAAGCTTTCCAGGCTTCTGTTTTTTAACTGACCTCTGAATCTGCCACAGTCATTCTATGTCCAGGCCACCGGAAGGCATTATGATTATTAGGATTCTTGCTAACACTACATATAACACAAATCTAGGAGATATACGAACATGCATTTTCTTCTTTTCTTTTTTCACTTACTGAATGGTTCAAACTTCCCAGAAAACACCAAAAAGTATATATTTACTTTTGTTTATTATATCAGCAAACCATTAGTCTAAGTAAATGTGACTCGTGTTATTCTTTTTATTTTCAAGAAAAGAATAAATTTTTTTAAGAAAAAAATTCTTAAAATTTCCTCAATGACTCTCCCATTAAAATAAGCAGCCTGGGATGCAATAACCAAACTGAAATAAGAGAAAATTTTAAAAATATCTCATCTACCTATGAGTACATAATTGTCTATATAAAAAAGAGAAAATCCAAAGCAAAAATTCTTGAGAAAATCATTCTCATTTTTTAATGAATAAAGCACATAAGTTAGTCAGAGATCATTATCCATTAACATCACTCTATGTTTCTTGCTAGATGTTTACAAAGAATAAAGCAATTTAAAAATTTTTTGAAAGGAGTAAAAAGTGTGCTTTCCTTAATTCAATTTTATATTCTAGAACAATGTTACTCAAAAAATAAAAAAATAAAAAGGTGTTAAGTGTGATTTAATAAGATACATATAGAACTACATAGAAAGTATAAGGTTTTGTGCTTTTTTTTTTTTTTTTTTTGTCTTTTTGCTTTCTTTTGGAGGGAGAGAATTGTTCTGGGTATCTTCTAAGAAGAGAAAGAGCACTTAGGAAAGAAGTACGTATTTAGAATGCCAAGGGAAGAGTCATGCCACCAGCAGGTCTGGAAAACTGTTCAATCGTGGCCCGCTTGTCTGTTGCCTGATAGGGCTGGGCAAGTAGGAATGCCTAAAAGAATCTCCCACCCGATCTAACAGATCTACAGTACTAGCATCACCAGATATTACCACCATTTAAAAGAAGTGATTTAAGTGCCCAGGGGTTCAGGTTATTAAACTAAGCAACTCAAAAGACAAGGTAATGCCGCTACAACATAAAAGCTAAACAAGCATGGCCTTGTAATAATCCTAAAACGTGAGAGGCCTCTGCTAAAAACTGTCACATTGAAGTATATCAACCAGGAGCTAATATTTAAGCGTCTAAAATACTATAAGATACACAGAAACTGTACTGAAGGCGCCCATTTCTATAGTATACAGGTTCTCAGGAGGAAAAAAAAAAGTCAATCCTGAAAATAACTTGGAAGTTTGAGGTGAAAACCAGAGGGTGCTCAACAGCATGCACTGATTTTTTTCTTTCCTGAACTACCTGAGCTATGGCCACCTTCATGGAGCATGCCTGCAGGCTGCTTGCTCACCACTAAGGAATTCCTGATGGTTCCAAAGATATTACACTCTCAAATACAGTTTTTCAGCTGTGTTGCTAATAAAAAATGTGGGCTTTTCAAGTAGCTAAAAATTATAGAGATCCAAAATTCTTTCTTAGATTCCACCTCTATTAAAAGAAGAATGATGCTGGATATGCTCAAATGAATGCTACCAGTGAAGTGTCCTAATGTACTTTAAAAACATTTTCAGAGATAATCATTCTCTAATTCTCTTACTGAAATTCAAGGAAGATCAGAAATAGCGAGGCTTTGAAAGCCCTGCTCCAATTACCCAGTGGGCTTCAGAAAGAAGCCTTAAACTCTACACAAAAGTTTGCAGGGGTGAGATGCTCAGATAACCTTGAGTGTCCTTGATAGGATGCAGCTACTCCAGAAGAGCTGACTCTTTAGGCAACTGGCTTCTGCTTCTGATAAAGCAGCAGATAAGAAAAATCCCAAGGTCTTTGTTTCAGCATCTGGCTGATATGAAAGTTAAATACAAAGTAACAAATGAAATGAAACCTACACAACCCCAAACCACTTGTTTTATCCGAATTTAAGAGTTTAGCATATTACAGCATTTTCAGTCTATAGGAAAGTCTCCACTTCCAAGAAACAGCTATTTTTCTCAATAAGAATATCTTTTGACAACTGATTAAAATGTCTGAGACATGTCCACTAAAACATCAGGATAGGCCTAGAGTGAGACTGGGTGGGTGTCTCCCCAGCAGTAACCGAGGGCAATCACTCCAAGATCAGTGGTAAATGGCAGTCAAACAGTAGATCATCCAACCACCTCTATTTTGCAGGATAAACATGGCATTCCAAGTTATACACTAATGCATCAGGGTTAACAAGATTCTTATTTAGAACATGAGTTGAGGTATAAACTCCCATCAAATTTTAAGAAACACATGTAAGTTTTTTTGAAACGTTATTTAATATGGAACAGAAACATAAGTATGTAACAAAAACCTTCATATTATTAAGTAGCCAGAAAAATACCTGAACTATTTTATCTATAAAGATGACTACTAAAAACCACACGGGAGTTCCCCGCTTCTCCGTTTCCACTTATGCCTCTCAGCAGTAAAACAACAAATGAGGAAGAACCAATGGGGAAAACTACAGAGTCTACGTTTGCTAAATCAAAATATTGCTATAAGTAGCACATCTTCTAAGAATGAACACTTGAGTGACATTCTCTTCCCCCAACACAACTTTGTGACTAATCCAGCAACTCACCTTTTGCCACTTCAGTTAGTAAATCTTCCTTGAGTCCAACTTGAGGTATTCTCTCAAAGCCTAGATTAAAAGAAGTATGAACTTTAATATAATAAGGTTATCTTCAAATTTTTAAAAACATACAACTGTATCTCACAGTAATAAGGGGGAAAAATCACTGTTACAAATCAAGTCACAATTGTGATATATTTTACCTCTAAAACCCTCTTTAATTTATAATCTGTGTGCATTTCAACATGCATTTAAGCCGACTAATAGCCACTACCACTTAAAACAACAAATTCTTAAACCTGACTATTCAGTCTCTAGACAGAAAGCTGATCCAGGTCCTCACCCCCATATAATCTAATCAAGAAGTCTGGGAAGAAACCCAGGATTCTGGCTAAAGCCCACCCCACCCCCCAACAAGGTGATTTTAATGTAGTCGGCCCATCACCTGCCTATGGGAACCACTGTTCCAAACCAGTATACCTCAGGGGATATCTTTCAATGTCTGGAGATATTTTTGATTGTCAGTTGGGAAAAAGGTATGCATTTAATGGGCAGAAGCCAGAAATGCTGCTAGCCATTGTACAATGATCAGCACAGCCCCCAACTACAAAGAATTATCTGGCTCAAAATGTCAGAGTGGTAAGGTTGAGAAATCCTGTTCGAAAGCAACCAACCATGCTGATGATTTAGAAATTCTACAGTTCTCATACTGGTCACTTCAGATAGGCTGTAAATTCCCACTACAATTATACACATTTCCTGTGACTGCTAAGCTTATTATTAGTTAAAAGAATGCACCGACATGCCCAATATTGATAATTTACAGGACATGTAGGGGGTGGAAATGGTGTACATGGTAGAGGCTTTGTTCATCCCTCTTGCAACCAAATCAAAGTTGTGACAGAAACACGGAACAAAGAGCAAGCAAAGTCACCTGGAATCTAGATGAACAGAAGCACTACAACTAGAAAGAGAAATAATTAATCAATCTGCAATGGTAGAAGGTAGGAGGCGCCGTGTCTGCGAGCAGACTTTTGTAGTGAGAGACCTGCTCACTCCGAGCACCAGAACCCAGTGGGCTGCGCAAGAGGCACGAGGCAACTTATTGGGGGGACACTGAGTTGTGAGAGTGAGGACCGGAAGCGAGGCTCTCTCCTGAGCAGAAGTGCCAGTGGTACCCATTGTTCTTTTGTTGAGCCCTCCCCCTCCCAGTGTGCAGGCGCAGTGTCACCAGAGCTGAGATGTCATCAAACTGGGTAAGAGGTTGCTCCGCCCAGCGGGTTCCCTGAAACTCCTCCTCCCCCAACTCACAGCCCTACCCAAGCCACATCCAGGTGTGTCCCTGGTGAGTCCTGTGCTCCTTGCTGAGCAGCGCCAAGACTCAGACTAGTGGCAGCTGGCCACGGTTTCTGGCGTCGCCTCTTGAGACAACTATGAGCACAGCACCTGTGCATTGCTTACTGAATCTTAACAGGTGGCCCTGGAGGGGCGCAGGCTGGAGCTAAACTTGGCCTGAAGCTGAACCCCTCTCAGGACTGTGCCACTGGACACCTACTACACAAAGCCACACTAACAAGACTAGGCAAATTAGTAGCTTTACTTAGTACATAGAAACAGACACAGAAAGGCAGCCAAAATGGGAAGACAAAGAATCAGAAACCCTATGAGAGAAACAGAACAGAGATCCAGGAATAATGGAGTCAAGCAATCTAACATATGCAGAGTTCAAAACACTGGTTATAAAGATGCTCAATGAACTTATGGGAAGTGTGAATGAATTCAGTGAGAACTTTAACAAAGAGATAAAAAACGTGAAAATGGAAGTGGAAATTATAAACTTATAAAATGAAATTATCAACCAGTCAGAAAGGAAGAACACATTATCTGAGATGAAGAGTATATTAGAGGGAATAAATAGAGTGGATAAAGAAAAGGATCAAACCACCAATATAAAGGATGGAGAAGCCAAGGACATTCAATCAGAACAGCAAGAAAAAAGAAGCCAAGACTATAATAATAATTTAAGGAGCCAATGGGACACAATTAAATGTAAAAATATCTATGTCTTAGGGGTACCTGAAGGAAAACAAGAAACTGAAGAACTATTTGAAGAAATAATGATGGAAAACTTCCCTAACCTGGTGAAGGAAATAGACATACAATGCAAGGAAGCTCAGAAAGTCCCAAAAAAAGATGAACTCAAAGAAGCCCACGTCAAGACACATCATAATTAAAATGTTAAATGTTAAACACAAAGAGAGAATCTTAAAAGCAACAAGAGAAAAACAGTTAGTTACCTAAAAGGGAGCACCCACTAGACTGGCAACTGATTTCTCAAAAGAAACTATGCACGACAGAAAGGCTTGGCACAAACTATTCAACATGATGAAAACCCAGGATCTACAACTAAGAATGCTTGATTCAGCAAAGCTATCATTTAGAGTTGAAGGACAGATAAAGAGCTTCTAGACAAAAATAAGCTAAAGGAATTTATCAACACCAAGCCAGTATTACAGGAAATGTTGAAGGGACTTCTTTAAGAGGAAAAAACATGTTTCAAAAACAGGAATATAGAATGGTAATAACTACATTCCTATCAACAAGTACCTCAAATGGAAAAGAATTAAGTGCTCCAATTAAAAGATAGAGTGGCTGAATGGATAAGAAAACAAGACCCCTACATATACTGCCTACAAGAGACTCACTTTGGATTAAAAGACACACACAGACTAAAAGGAAGGGGATGGAAGAAGGTATTGCCTTGATGGACCTAGAGGGTATTACGCTGAATGAAATAAGTCATATAAAAGACAAATATCGCATGATTTCAAGTACATGTGGAATTTAAAGAACAAAATAAACAACAAAAGAACAACAAAAACAGAAATAAACTCATAGATACAGAGAATATTTTGAGGGCTACTAGATGGGAGGGGAATTGGGGAGACTATGAAAAAGGGCAAAGTGATTAAGAAGTACTAATGGATAGTTACAAAATATTCATGGAGATATAAAGTGTAGCAGAAGAAAAATAGTTAATAATGTAATAAATATGTAAGGGGGAAGAGGGGTACTATATTTAGTGGGGTGATCACTTTGTGGGTTATATAGATCTCTAATCACTATGTTGTACAACTAAAACTAATATATTATTGTATGCCAACTATAATTGAAAAATACTCATTGAATTGTACAGTGTAAATACAAGCAACTAATTATCTATTATATTTCAATAAAGCCAGAAAAAAATAATTTACAGTACATGTACCTATTCTAAAAATATTAAATCAGACTATACATGTCCATAAGAGCTTCGAAGAAACTGATTTTTTAATTTTTGCTGAGGTGAAACACTATTTCAAACTACATTAACTCCCAAACATATAAGACACGAAAGCTAAGACGAGCCAGAAGAACCAGAACTTCAGTCTCACGGACACTCCCAATTCCTTGTGAGCACAAGAGGGGAAGTTCCTCTTCCCAGCCTGTCGCCTTAGAGATTGGGACTCCCATCTTTTATTCAGCCAAATAAAAAGGTACTTCAAAACTTACTTGAACTGCATTCAAAGTGAGATTTTAGAGGCCTACTATGTCCCCTCATTATGATCTTACGTAACGCATTATGGTCTTACGTGGCACGTGGTGATCTTACGTAACACAGCGGAACGGAGCTTGAGAAGACCTTGCGACAGGTCTTTTCTTCTCTACCATAACCAAATGGGATAAACGTCAGAAGAAAACTTTGGGGAAAAGAAACCTATGAAGAATTTTCTGATAATAAAACTTGTGGATTTTACATGATTAGCCTACAGGTTGCACCCATGGAATGGGTTAAGGAACTTGTAATACTCAAAATACATACTTTGCTTTGTTAATCATAATTAATGAGCTATAACTAGCTAATTACATATATTAGACATACCTGAGAGCTGATTTGCACTAGTAATCCATGTAGGTACACGAACAGACAAGCCAATTCTAAACTCAAATAAAAAGATATCATTGCTGAACACGCTTAGAAAGATTTCATCGGAATCACGTCATTCAAACTGGACAACTTTTCTATGACATGGCATATGGGATTATATTCTAATTATAGACTGATTTCTTCCTTTCAGTCCTCTGCACTATAAAGGAAGTACCCAAGTAATCAAACTTAAGCACAAGCACCCCAAGAGGCAAGCGCCTGGGTAGGTGGTGGACAGTGAGTAGACTGGTACTCATATTCCAAAGCACTAGGGGACTGGCAGTCCAGGAAGAACATGTGGCAGAGACGGGGCTCCAATATGGAGCTCCCTACCCAGTCTCCAGGCCCTTTGTACTTGCCACGTCATTAGGAAGCTTTACTGAATGACATGCTTTTCCAAAAGTAGGGCTAATGTACACTCTAGATTCAAGATGCCTATTTGATCACATCACACTTCCACCACAGAAAGAAGACAACTGATGAAGGCGGCCTCAGACAAAAGCTGGAAAAATAATCAATGACTTCTTAATACCCATCAATGGCTAAGAGAACAAAACAAAGTAATTTTTGCTTTACGAAGCAAAGTAATGGTGGAGCCTTCAGGCCTTCCTTTCTTTCTACAAAAAGAGGCCCAAAAATTACTAAGAAACTTCAGAAATATTAGTGCACAATATGAAATCCAACCCCTACCTCCATTTTTCTAGATTTAAATTGATCTTTAAATAAAAACTCACCATAAAACTTCAAAACATAAACACTTCATTTTTCCTCTCTCAGCAGTAAAATATATTCTGTTCCAAAAAAGAAAAGTTGCTCAATTTCCTGTCGAAAGCAATCCGGAGAAGGCCACCTACACTGTATAAGCAGCGAGAAAAAAAAATAACAAAATGCTGAAGAGAAGCCTGTACGTGTGGGTGTAAATAAGTGCAATGTAACTGCCACTCTGGGTTTTTAAAAGCTTTTTTCCCTTGATTCTTCTGATAAATATGAAAATTAGTGTAACTGCTAAAGAGAAGTTTGTCCTTCAACCCATCTAAGGAAAACAAACCCTATGATGGACTTCAGTTCCACCAAAGGAGGAAAGGTATGGGGTCGGGGTGAGGGGCAATTCAAGGCCTTTAACCCATGATTTTCTATACTGAGGGGAAAAGACAGATTTTATCAAATGCGCAACTTACATGGAATGTTCTCAGAGAGAGAAGGCTTCTCTGACAACTTAATCTTCTCCCCATAGCTACCCTACCCATTATCCTAAATCACATAAATTTTTTAGAGTAGGACCAGCTTGGCTCCAATATGCTAATTCTAAACCTTTAGGGGCTAATCATTCACAAAAGCAGGCATGGTTCGACTAGATTATGGATTAGGATAGCATCACATCACAAATTCCCCTTAGCCTGCTTATACTTTCTGCAAACTCTAAATTCTACGAGCCCAATAGTTTTTACTAAAACTCTACTGAAACTTGCTCAGTACTGATGTAGATGCAGTATGGTGAAAAATGAGGGCAAGAAAGCCTAACAGCTCATGAGCGAACTGAGGAGAAAAGACCAGCATAACAAGTAAGTTAAAATTAAATGCAATATTATCACTGAATTGCAACACAGTAAAGCGCCGTATTTTTGTAAACTATACTTTCTTATTAAAAGCAGCAGTTTGTCACAAAGGCAGAACAGGGAATGAATGTATTAATGAGGTGATGGTAAATATTTAAAACCAGCAGACCAAAAGCCAAATCAAGATATAACAGGAAGTCACACTGATAAGGCAGGTGCCAAGACAAGACAGCACCCCTTAAATCTTACAAATGATTTGTTTGATAAGCAAAGGACTCTGAGCTACTAAATCAACTAACAGAAGGGAGGTTGTTGTTTTGCTTTGCCTAATAATCTCAGACCAACTTATAAAAAAAGTTGCCAAACTAGCACAAATAACATTATTTCTCTGAACCATTTGAAGAGAAAGTAGCCAACATCATGGACCATCCACCACCCTTACAGAGTTTAGTGAGTAGTTTCTATACACTGTCTTAAAAAACTACAATAATTATGACCATCCAGATCCAGAAATTAACACTGAGATAGCACCATCATCTAATCCACAGATCTTTTCCTATTATCCCAATAATGTTCATTTTACTAAAAAGATCCACTACATGATCTCGAACTGCACTTATCTCAGTCTATTTCAATCTAAAATTCCTTAGACTTTCTTTGACTTTCATGACTTTGACCATTTTGAAGATTTCACGCCAGTTTTATAGGATGTTCCTTAATTAGGGTTTGTCTGATACTTCCTTATAACTAGATTCATTACGAATTT
>NW_006494609.1:537353-585383 GCF_000325575.1 Pteropus alecto | reverse complement strand
GGTGGTAGGTGGTACACTGTTTGAATTTTTTTTCCCCTAACTAGTAATGTGAACTTACACCACTTGCTTGATTAAGGTGATAGCTGTCAGATTTCTCTACTATAAATAAAGTTTACTCTTTTTCACTTTATAATTAATTTTTTTCCCTGACTAGTAATGAGGTGATACTTTTAGACTATATAAATATCCTATTTCTCAACAACCTTTCACACAATACTTTTAGTGGCCATTTATAATTCTTGGCCGAATTAATTACTCTATGATAGCTGCCAAAAAGTGATTTTCTAGTCTGATGATTCCTACTATTTTAGTGGGAAAAAAATTTAGAAACCAAGAACTGAGTATGCTAATTGCAACTGGCTGTCACTGTTCCTAGGTCACTTAAGTGAACAGAAGCACAGAGACATATGCACGCACCCTACTTCTTTATTTCTTTCTATAGCTATCTATGTATACTAAAAACCATGGGGTCATACAGATACCCTGAATTCCAATCCAGTACCACAGAGTTCATTCTAGTTTTCACCTTTCCCTTCTCTATAATAGTAAACCTGGCTCCCACTAATCTCCATTTATTTCCTTATTAGATTCATGCCCTTGTACCATGTCATATCACGTGTTATTCCTACCTCTGATCCAGCATCAGAAAAGCCTGTTCTAACTAAAGGATCAGGAAGGCAGAAGCCTAGACAGACATTTTAGATAAAAACAACTCTACTCCAGCCAAATCCCACAGAAAAAAATTGCAACCTACACCCACCCCCATTAGCAAAGGCCAAGTGAAGAGCCAAGAGTTCTCCACTCACCTGGCTGTGATGAAGCATCTTATTAGAGACGATATAACAAGACAGCATTTTTACATAGCCCAAATAGGCACAGCTAAAACAGTTTACAGATATACTCATTTTAAGAAGCAAGAGAACACTGAACATAAAGTTCGAGACAGTGGTCGCCTCCAGAGGGAGGCAGGAAGATAGGATCGTAGAGAAACACACAATAGCTTCAATTTGTGCTTAGCACTTGCAGGTTCTCACTGGTCACATTCTAGTCCTCAGTGAGAACCTTCAAGTGCTAAGCACAAATTCCTTGACATACACAAGGTCATTAGTAGAGTCTCAATTTCACACCTGTGATGATTTGAGGCCTGAAAAGGTTAAGCACGTTGCCTATGGTCACAGCACTAATAAGCAAGAACACAGATGCAAACCCAGGTCTGACTTGAATCCTCTTCCTACGATGTGCTCTCCCGGTCTTCAAACAGAAAAAAAGGAGACAGGCAGGAGAAATGGAGTTATGATTCTAAGGGTAAGATTCCATCTGTGCCTCTGAACCATTTCCAGAATGGTTTTTAAGGTATGGGCAAGTCTAAGCCCAAAACTAGGTGGGTAAAAATCTTCCCGAAAGCAGGGAAAGGGGGTAGAGGCACAGATCTGGACCACACTTGAGAATACAAGAGCACTATGCACACTCGTTTAGCCAGTGTTTCTATCACCTTCCACAGGGCACAAATTTTGGTTCGATTCAGTCACTAAACAAAATCTCTGAGAAGGCCCTGGTAAAATCTTATTACTAATTGTTCTTTTGTTTTGAAATCTGGGGACAGGAGAGAGAAGACCAGCAACCCATTCATGAAATACCAAACACAGCCTAAATATGGTGAAACTATAAACCACTTAGCACATAGTACGAAACATGAAACTAGTGACAAAATGTTGAGCTCTTGTAAAGAATTTATATAATGGGATACAAAAGGCAGAACAACGATATTTCTCTGAAGGAAAGACGAGACATCCTGGGAACTTTAAATAGCCCTCTACTACCTGGGGGGAGTTTTAAAACTAGTAAAGCCCATAAAAAAGATCGATCTCCATAAAAATAAATAAATAAAAGCAAAAAGATAGTGTGTCTTCACAAAAAGTCAGAAATAACCACATTCTAACCACATTTCTGGTAGAAATATCTTCAGTCTATTAAAGCCATTAATAACAACTCACACCACCTGGAAAAGTCTCATCATCAGCACTAATGATGCTGCGATCACAGTTCATGCTTTCCAGTCTCTCTTTAAAATGGAATAAGTTTTTCCATTGGTCCTTTCCAAGAGGTGGAGTATAAATTAAATCAGAAATAATTTTAAGCCTAGCCTTCCCCACAACCAAAAAAAAAAAATTTGCTAAGCTCTATCTTCCCTCTCTTGTCAACCTTTCTTTTCAAAAAGAGGAAAAATCTAGACCTAGGCTACAGACCAAAGAAAAGGCTACAGAACCAAAGAAATAAAATGACGTGCAAGATGATGCAAAATGATTTCAAAATTCATGCAAACATCATATGGTAGCCTAAAACTGCCTACAGTAGATAAAGGATAAAAAAATGTAAAATCATACTGTAAATTCAATAAGCATGAGAGGCACACACACGAAAAATAAACCTTACAAGATAAAAAGGGAAAGCATTTTTTTTTTTTAACTTTTTACTTTCATTATGAAAAGAATCAGGTTGAAATCAGCATGTGGCATTAAAAAAAAAAACAAGAAGTTCTCCTAAGGAATTTCTGAATAAAGATAAGCTGAATAAATTAACCCATAGGCACTTGTTTCTTTCATTCTACTGTACTAAGCTTGCATGATCACAAGACGAGCAGTAATTATCCTTAAAAGTTAAAGGAGAATAGCCCAGCTTTAAAAGAAATTTAAAATCTAAAAAGTAAAGAAGAAAAAATGTATTACATTAATATCAAAAAAAGGGGAAACCCTGAAACATTGTAAAGAGTTTCACTGTAAACTGCTAGATAATGAATTTTGGGTAAAAGTCAATATGGCTATTTGAAAAATAAATCCTCCAAAACTAATCTGATTTACTGGTATTGAAACAACTCACTTATTAAGGGACTGCAAGACTCATATTTCTTAACTTTATAGATTTGACAACTCATGAAGACCCAAGAAAAATGTTCTACCCAGAAAAAATACATACCAGTGGTTGTTTAATCCTGAATTGTACAAATACTTCTTAGTCTTCCTTTCCCTATAACTCTAAGCATAAAAGTTTTACACAGAGAGTCAAGCAAATAAAGTGTCTGGAAAAAGGCTGAAGTGATAACAAGAGAAGCAAGTCCTTTTGTGGGCTTATTATCTTCATCTTGAGGCTTTTCCATCTCCATTAATGTCACCTCTATCTACCCATTTACTTAAGCCAACATCTAGGATTCATTCTCCATTCCATTCTTTCACATCCCATATCCATTCTGTCAAGACCCATTACGTCTAACTCCTGAAGACGATCTTGAATCCTTCACTCATCTCCATCTCCGCTGTCACCTCACTGGTCCAAGTCACTACTACTGCTCAACTAGACAGATCCTCATTAGTCTCCTTTGTACCCATGATCATTTTCCACAGAGTATTCATGCTGACTTTCTAAAAGGTTAAACAACATACTATAATTCCCCTGCTGAAAGCCCTCCAATGGCTTTCCATGTCTCGAGATGTTAAATGTGAAGGATGTAAGATTTCACCTTTATTTCAAGCTAATAACTTAGCCTGACACTATTTTATGGATACTGGCAAAAGACAAGAGCCTCTTGGGTCAGAGAAAAAGGACTTCATTACCCACAGCAACAGCAGTAGCCAGAGTATCAGCATTTTTTGGTACCAGTCCCTTAAGTCCCAATTCCCACCACACAAAGAGGTGACACAAAGAGGATAAGATGGCACCTGCACAGCAGTGGGCTGTGTTACAGGAGAATAACCCTGAGCTTAATAAACCCAAATCTTTTATAATGGGCAGTAAGCCTGTCTAACTTTTACCCCCAAAAGAGACATGGTCATTATTAAAACTAGACAATAAATGTGCCTGATCTTTGCTCTGGAGGGAGAAACTCTATCTTCCAAGATTGTTCACTATACAAAGCATTCTTGAAAAGCCAGACCAGAACAAAGGTAGTCAGTGTAGAAACAAAAGACATGTGGAAAATTGTGTCTCAACATTAGAATAATTTTTTACCATGTCTACAAGGCCGCATATAACTGATCTCTTTCTCTTCAATTTCATGTGGAACCCCTGTCTCCCCAGCTTACTATGCTCTATCTAGCTCCACTGACCATCTTTGATGTCCCCAAATTAGTCAAGCTCTTTTCCACCCCAGGACCTTTAACTGTGCTGGTACTTTTGTCTGAAGTGCTCTTTTTAGATGTCACTTCGTCAGAAAAACCTTCCCTCGTCAATCTATGTAAGACCCTACACTGTTTATTTTCTTACCACTTTGCTCACTCAACCATTCATTCGATAAACACTTGTTGAGCACATACTATGTATCAATCATTATTACTGTAAGTAAAATAATTACCTTATCTACGTGTTTATTTCTTTATTGACAGTCTTCCTTGAGGTCTAGAAATCTTGTCTTTACATTCACCCACAAAGGCCTAGAACTGAAAATTGCACCCTCAGTAAAACTCTGTTGAATAAATAAAAAACTATCATGATACTAAATACCAAAATATTTCCAGGTCTATATGGAAAAGAAGCATAGCACTCAACAAAAAGCATGGAAGTAGGAACTAGAGTCCTAAATTCAAACCCCAGAGTCATCATTGAGTGGTACCTGAGCTACTTTGTTAAGTTTTCTGTAAAATGAAGAAAATTCCTCTTCTGCCTAACTCGCAAGATTACTATAAGAATGAAATGGTGGGATCTATTTGGCGGCCCTTGCAATGTTAAACATAATTTAAAACCAGTAACAAATTGATAGTAACAGTCATGAGATAGACATTTATTTAATAAGGATATACTAGGCCACTACTATGAGGCTGGCCCCATTATGAAAACCATAAAAATATATAAATTAAAATGAACTTAGAAAACGTTTAGTTCTTAAATAAACTCAAAAAGGAATAGCTTTTCCCCTTTAAATACTCTTTGGACATGCTCTAAAAACTTTCATATAAAACGTGAGTCACCTTTATCTGTTCCTAATGAGGAAAATAATAGCAATATCTTGTAGGGTTGCAGAAACATTACACATACACACACACACACATATCTATATATACACACACACACACTTTGGTTACTTAAATTATTTTTAAGCAAGCCATTCAAATACCAGTTTAGAAAAATTTCAGACTATATTTACACCCTTGAATGTCAATCTCCAAAACAGGAATTTTAGTCTTCTGACAAAAGTTATGGTTCTATTAATTTTATCTCCTTTTACTAACTTCAACTAAAACCAAACACAGTCTCTTCACTGCAAGGAGTGTGTGTGTGTGTGTGTGTGTGTGTGTGTGTGTGTGTGTGTGCGTGTGTGGTGAAGGGAGCATAAGCTTCAAATTAGATTAAAAAGAGCAGCGTCAGAGTCCATGCACCATGTGTCCAACAGGAGGAAATACAGTGATCACACTGAGGTGTATGCTGAGCACTGGCCACCACACTGCGAAAAGGGACAGTCAACTCAGACAAGCCACACAGCTCGCATGAGCTCACCAACGAACTCATCTTCTATAACTTCACAATAAAATTACTCAGACTTTAAAAAGGGTATTCCTCCTGTGACATAAAATAAGTATAAACTGATAAAAATGACAAAACTATGCAATATTTATTAAAAAGGAAATGAAGTGGAATATGATAATATGATTAAGATTGCTGTTATATAACACTTTCCAAATTCCATATACATACATATATAACTAACAGCACGTACACTGCGCTAGTAAAAAGGAGGAATTATATGAATTGGTGCTTCTAAAAATTAAAATCAAGAAGAAAATACGAAAGTGAACAACAGAAGTCCACGGAAAGGCTTTCTGAAGCTACGAAAGATTCCCAGGTTAAGGGGAATGGAGGCAGATGGCCCATAATGTACATATGAGAAACATTAACAGAAGTACATTTTTCAAAATATATGATTATATTCAGTAGCTTTTCACTATACATGTGAGTGTCCCAAAATAACTCCTTATGTGTTATTTTAAAGATGACTAAAAAAATAAAAGACAAGAAAAAGAAAAGAAAAAAGAGAAGAAAAGAAAAGAGGAAAGGAGAAGAGAAGAGAAAAGAAAAAAGCAAAGGAAAGAAAAGGAAAGAAAAAAGAAAAGATGGCTACCTATTCCTAATCTGTAGCGGAGCGGTAGCAGCAGTTTATCCAACTATTCACACAGTCCTCATTCGCCACAAATACTTTCGTGTTAGTACGTACAAATAAAATCTAGGGCATCTAGAAGCTTCTACCTTGATATTAATTTATGTAAGTAATGTCTAAACCTATCTTTCGCCTGTTAGCATTTGAATGCCTGCAATATGCCAGGCACATGGTATGCTCTACTGCATGTAATCAAAATAAAAATGCAAGGAGATGAGTATTGTGATCTCCATTTTACAAAGGAGTCCTAATAGAAACCAGTGAACTTTTAAATCTCGCCCAAGATAAATTAAAAAGTGACTGCGGTGGAATTTAAACCCAAGATGATCTTCTTCCAACATTCTTGTCCTCTTTATGGACAGCTGTTACGGCTTCTCAATAAGTTAATATTTACTGTTTTCTTGGCACAATGTGAATGAATAAGCTTTACATTCATTATTTCATTTGATTTCTGTAATAACCCTGCAAGGTTATTAATTCTGTCAAGGTCACACAGCTAACTAAAAACAGGACAAGCAGGAATCCAAAGCTAAATTTGTTTGATAAAAAGCCTGTGTTCCTACTGCTGTATTAAGCAGCCTCTACCTTATGGTATCTAAATTTTTAATTTGGGAATTATTGACACATTATTAGTTTACTGTTCAAAATATTACATAAAAATGTACATTATAAAATATAAATTGTTATATTTTTATGAATTTTTTCAGAAAAAATTGGAAAAATACATGGCAAAATAGTTTTTATGAGTAACAGAATCACTGAATTTTTTAAATTTCTATTCTTCCTAGTTTTTCCTTAATTATGATATACAACTTTTGAAAACAAAGCACACATACAAAAAAACTAACTACATTTTAGTATAGACACTTTCCCTCTGTTCTCTGGAACCTATTAAAATCATATTTTGATTATAAAACACGATACGAGTTTAACATACCCTCAGAGTTGAAGAAAAGGTGAACAACAATGAGAAATATGCCACAGAATTAAATCATGCCAAAAATTCATAATATTAGGGAAAAATGAGAAGCTTTTCAATTTTTGTATTATACTTATCCAAAGAAATAAAGAAAGAGTAAAAGTGAGAGGTGTTCAAAATTCCACAACTTGGAAAGAATGTTTCAGAGGAAAATTACTAAAACCAGCCAAGTTAATACAACACGAGAAAAACACCCTTGGAAACTACAGTATAAAATATTCATGGAGAAAAAGTCAGTTTTAGTGATTGTCCAGGCATTTAAGCAGATTGCCAGTTAATTTGAAGGAACTACTTAGTGGCTCTGAAATGCTGTTTAAACTAAACAACTAATCAGAATGTGAATACCCACATTCAACCAAATTTGCTTTTCAAAATATATACTCTTTTCATCTTGTTCAATGACCCTACAGCGTGTTCACGAAATCTCCTCAAAAGCACTGCTCTTTCATGGTAGAGACTGCAATAACCAAAATCGGAAGGTGTAAAAATTTGAAAATGGGAGGTGCATCAACTTCATTTCCCTAAAGGAAACCACCACTCAACTACTCACTGTGTAATCTGACCAATATAATATCAATTCAAAGCCACCAAATATTATGCATTCTAACAAAAGGAAACAGTATGGGATCAGGGAAGAAAAAAAAAGGAGACCTTTAACTTTTCCCAAAATGTTTTACGATATAAAACAAATACAGCAAAACGTTAAGATCTGATGAAGCTGGAAGGCACTCTATAATTCCCTGTCCTTTCCAGTCTACAACAATTTGAAATATTTTAAAATTAAAAATAGTTGTTTAATATGTGTAAGTCAATACAACACTCATTCCTCATAGTATATTTATATTGCTTAAAACACACACACACTATCTCAACACATCCCTCTAGCCCAACCTGTGACATTTTACCACCCAAGGAAGCCACTGTTGATGTGAATACCAAACATTCCTTAATTTTTAGTTTGCTCCTTTGTAAAGCATGAATTCAGAAAAACTGCCATGATAGGATAAAAAAAAATTTTCTTTATGTAATGATGCCAAAAGAGTTATGTCACCTGAGATGTTTTGTGTATATGCCTTGAATACATTTCTAAAATGAAAACAAACAAGTTTACCTCTTGAAATCATACCTTTCCAGAACAGATAGTCCCCTACAGAAAGCACAGGTCCTAAAGATATCATACATGGTATGCCACCTACTCTTAATACCAGAAGTCACTTTTGGTATTAAAATGACAAGAAAATATATCAATGGCAAGCGTGTGGCCTGAAAAAAGTAAGCAGACCGTTAGAACATAAGTTCTTAATTTGCTTCTCACTGAAAGAACCAGAAGCCACATTTGCACAGTGCTTTTGACTCCATGGGCAAAGGCATGAAGTGGAAACTGCTGTCACATACAGGAAACAGATGGGTTGGATAATGCAACTAGATAATCAACTGCCTCCCTCTTCCCTTCACTAGAATTGAAGAAACACTCAGTCAATAAGGAAACAAACTAGAAGAGTGGGAGTTCATATCTGAAACAAGACTTGAATATGCATTAAGGAGCATGTTATGAGCATCACGAAGTGGTTACACCTAAATGACAACAAAAATTTCGGCTATGCGTTTTCTTATTCTCAAAAATGAATATTATAATTGCCACAGCTTCAAGCAAAACTGAGATCCATCTATTCCCTCACCAGCCAAGCAAGTCAGATCTTATTGAGGTGCAACGATTTGCTGTGTTTAAAAACAAGTATTTACTTTTATTCAAACACTTCTTAAACATCAATTGGGTATAAGGCTCTGAGCAAAAAGCTGTGGAGTTCCAAAGATCATAAAGGCAGAGACTCTCCTTTCGAAGAGGTTACAATCTAATTCATGGGGAAGGATATGTAAAAACAGCAATAATACAAACTAGAGTGTTGGTAAGTTCAACTTTAAGGATGGCAAAGAACATAAAGGTAATAAAGTCAACTTAATGGGATCAAGGAAGAACAGCAAGTAAGTTTCCAATGAACAAAGAAGAGAACAGAGGAAAAGTAATTCGGGGGAGGAAACAGAATAAAAACAGAAAAAAGGCTGCCCTGCATATGGTGTTTGAGTAAACAGAGTATAAACCATTGAAACACATTTTAAATATCAAACATACAAAGAAACTCTAAAGGTTGCTTGGAAATTTTCCCTGAGAGCCACAGGAGATGAACTAGCTTTACTGTCCATTCAATGTCTGCCATCTAGCTTTGGCCTTGCCCTTCATAAAGCCAGGGAACCAGATGCTTACTTCAACATCATTTATGGCATCCGTGTTCTTCTGTGGGATCAATCGTCAGGTGATTATAAAGATGACTATCAGATCTCATCATCCTAAAAATGTCAGTTATCGGCACATAGCACATCATTCAGAGTGTGGTTGTAGTGTGAATAATCTCTTTCAGAGACAGAAGGACTTGTAATTCTATCAGGCAGCTGAAATAGAAATGAATATTTTTTTTAAACCTATGGTAGTGCTAATGCCTTATGAAGCTTTGCAATCATGTTCATGGTACAGAGAGAGGTAGGCTAGCAGAGAGTGTGGGTGTGTGGGCATGTGGGTGTGGTTTTTCACGCCCACTTTTACTGAGATATAACTGACATATAACATTGTATTAATTTAAAGTGTACAACATTATGATTTGATATATATACGTACTGTGAAATGATTACCACACTAAGTTTAGTTAACATCCATCACCTCACACGTTCCAAAGAAATGAGTATTTATTATTGCAAAAGAAAATGCTATAATTCTAATGATAAATTTGAAAACTTAACTTTACATACAAAAAAATAGTTTAGAACTTTCAAATAGTACCTAAATTGGAAAATAACAACCTTTAACAAATTAGTCTAAAGAACTGCAATTAAATGTTATTTAATTCCACTTAGGTCATAAGCCTCTCAAGAAAAAAATATATTCTATGTGGGAATTTTTCATACCTTGTAAACAATGCAAATCTCACTAACTCAAGATAACAGAACTGCCTCATCATGTACTTACTTAAGATTTTCAAACGAGATGACATAGTGACTTTTACATTTAAAGGCTACCTGGACAAAACAAAGTCTGGATACCAGACCTGACAAATAATGCCAACAAAGCATGCCTACCTAACAAACAAACTGCAAAGGAAGAAGTTCACTGGCCGGAACCAACAACAAGGGCAAGGAGAAGGACAAAGGCCTTGGGGTTGAGAGGCTGGAACCATGCAGTAGTTTTTAAACAACCTACTGAGGAACTTTGATTACCCTACAAGCAGCGAGGAACCACCAAAGGTTTATTAGGAGTGTCACAATCAGAACCGGATGTGCGTGTGTGTAGATATGCAAACACACACAAATATATTTTTCATCTGCACCCACAAAAAATGTCAACAGTAATACGGAAGAGGGCCTGAAGGAAGAAAGGCACTGAATAAAGATGAGCTAGCAACAAGGCTGTTGCAGTTTTCTGGGTGAGAAATTGGGGACTGAATTAGAAGAGTGGGAATAGAAAGAGGAATGAATTTAAGGAAGACTTGGAGATAAAAACTGACAACATTTAGAAAAAAACTAAATGTAGTGACTGAGAAAAATGGAACCAAAATCAACGAAAATCTATCCTGAGGGACTGTCCGAGTGAGAAACTGCACCACCATAAAATGAACTACGTTATTCTCAAAAATAATATTTTCTTCAAGGTTACATTTAACTGATCTTTGAGATTATTAATATTTACCTTCAACAGTCTGAAATCATCCATTAGCCACGCAGAAACCAGTCCTAGAAATAGACTCCACTCTAAATGGGCATTCTGGAGTGTGTCAACTTAGTTTGCCTGAAGGTTTCATCAGTGAATTAATTAGTTTAGGTTTATCAAAAGATACAAGATATTCTATAAAAAAAAATTCCAGAACTGGGACTAACTCAAGTTTCTCCATAATGAATAACATCTGCTCAATGAATTCATTTCATAATAGAATGTTTAATGCTCTACTTAATGAGTTTTAGCATTAACTCATTATTTCACATTTTAAAATACAGTAAACCTTTTTAAATAACACATGTAATATAATATATGGTAAGTTATTAACAATGCTACTCAAAAGAATACAAAAGTATATAATGTAATTAGGGTTGATGCCTAATCCAAGAACTAGAAAGATAATACTTTAACAAAAAATTACACCATTTCTGTCATAACATCTTCTCCCCCGGCCCAGATTTCCTGAAGTATGACTGACAAATAAAAATGTAGGATATTTAAAGTGTAGAACTTGATAGTTTTGTATATATACACTTTGTGAAATGATTCCCTCAATCAACTTAGAATTACCATATCCATCACCTCACATATTTATTTACCTTTGGGGGGGGCGGGAGAACATTTAAGTTGTGCTCTCTTAGCAGATTTCAATTATACAATACAATGTTATCAACTATAGTTACCACATTAGATCCTCAGACTATATTCATCTTAGAATTCAAAGTTTGTATCCTGTACCACCTTCTTATTTTTCAAAATCAGAGTAACTGACCACATAGACCAAATCTCTTTGTTGAACATGCTGGTTTCTAAATATTAACAGACTGATCTTGAACTGAGAAAAACACACAAACCCAAGTCAACAAATCAAAGTACAACCATAAATGAATAAATGGGCTAATAGTTGGCCAGGAACATAGAAACTAGGTAAAAATGAGTGGGATAAAAGGAATTAACACACGGCCTCCTGTAAGTCTGGCACTGGGCTAAGAAATCCAGATACTTTCTCCCACCCCATCCCCAATGGGTAATGAATCTTTGGAAAATTGGGTATAAGCTTCACGAAAACAGAGAGGGCTTTCTCCAGGTTCTCAAACAGCATATCTCCAACAGCACCTGGCACACGAGCATTCAAAAAAGATTTGTTAGATACATAGATGAATGGATGGATAGGTAGATGGATACACAGGTATTTTTAATAACAAGTTTGGTTTGGCCCATGTACACAGAAAGAAATCCTGTCACCTTAGGAGAGAGGGAGCAAGAAAAGTTCTTGTAGCCGCTGTGTTTCCTTCTCCAAGCACAGGATATCCAGCAGAATGAAAAAAGCATGGACCCCATCATCAGACCCGATGGGAAGCCAAGTTTCAGACTTAGCTTTAGCATGTCCCTAAACAAGTTACTGTCCCATGACTGAAACATAAACAAATTCCTTAATCCTGAAGTTGTAAAAGGGCTTATCTGAAATAACATATGTAGAGTACCTTGCAAGGACCTGGCACATAATTAGTACTTAATAAATATAAATCTCTCCACGTACTGGGCCATGGCAAACGAGCCTGGTGCTGACATGGAATGTCAGTGGAAGTGTCCCAGTGCAGTCCACAGCAGGACAGCACTTGAGTCATTTAACCGTTAATCCAAAAACCCAACTCATTGTATCATGTTGGAGGAAGTAATCATGGATTGAGCCTCCGTAGGATTTAAAGAAGGGGCTGAACTCTGCCAGTGCAGCAAAATACAAAACAACGAGCATATGCTCCACGCTTGACAATTTCACACTTCTCAAAATTGAGCATATTTTCTTTGCTATTATGTCAAAGCTCCTTTATTGATAATATTTGAGGCATATTTTATTGACTTGATGAAATTATGGGTCAAAGATTCTTTTTAAGAAAAATTTCTTAAGGGCTCTCTCCAGGGCCCATATCTGCACACTGGCTATAATTGAAGCTTTTAACGTTTTCTCTCTTATACTTCAACAGCATTACATCATACGATGCAGCCCATACATGACTAAAACGCACAAACTTCTTACCTGTAACTAAAAAGGTGAAAATAATTTTTGACAAGTTCTAATATAGTTTCCTCTTTTGAGTTAGTAGCAAAATAAATCACACAAATTAGTTTACCTATGTTTCCAGTTATTGCTTATCGATCAGGTAAAGTCAATAGCAGGTCACCTTTCCTCTTAATGAGTTTAGCAAGAAATTTAGCTTAACTTTAGAAGGTACTTTGAGCATATTATTCAACTGTAAGCTTCAGGAATATCTAAAATGTTTTTTTTGCAATAGAATTACATCAATAAATTCAAACATGAATCCAAATCACTACACACAAATACATACTTAAGCAGTTTACTTTCAGATGAAGGTAATATTACTCGCTGCTGATCTAAAATGAATATTTTACAAAAGATGTATATAGCAGGAGAGACAGAGAACAGGAGAACAAATTTGGACAGAGGGAGACAGTCACACCAGAGAAAGCTTCTCCGGTAAAAAAGTTCTTTCTTATAAATAAAAATCTATCAATCATTGGTCTACAGAGTAGATCAATGGAACAAGAGATCAATAATATACTTTGAGAACGTAAACTAACTTACAAAATCTCTGTCTACAAAATAATAGTCCCTCACGTAATGTTTCAGTTAATAAATCAACATTTGGAAATGAATACTGTGTAACTTGGTGAACAGAGGAAATGAAGCTGTTTAGGGTGGTAAGGGAGGTACACTCTGTTTTGATTAGAATCAGCCAGAAGCTATGAGAAAAAGGATTAGTGCCTAGTAGAACAACTCCCTGAAGAAATCTAGGACAGTATGTTAGCTGGGAACAAAGAACAAAACCCGGGTAGCAAGTCTTAAGCTCCATTGTAGGAATATCTGATCAGCTTCAAAACTTTTATCCGCCTTTGCCAGCCGTGATGTCACATACGTACCTGGAAGCTTTCTGACGATAATAATACTGCCATAGTAACCTACCAGCTGGGGACGAGGTTTGATTATTACACTATAATATAGTTGTCACTGCATGATAACAATTGATTTTCTAGTAGATAGCGATGTTCGGAAATGTGTGTTTAAGTACATCAGATTTTCCAGGTTCTGATAAGCCCTGGATAACCAGACCAACAGTGTTGGTGAATTACAAAGTGTTTTTTAAAGCAAGTCTTGTAAGCATGAGTGTTGACTGGAAACATCTTATAAATCAGCTTTTGTCAACTATGAGCTCCATGCCATATTAGAACATGATCTGTTCTTCAGTCACTCACGGTGAATATCCAATTTTACTTAAAACATTTCCTACTACGACTTCCCTTCACTCCCAAATACTAATATTTTTCTGTAAATGCCTATTACCTCTTCACCACAATTACCTCAAAAACAGTGACTTTCAATTTTCTCAGCTTCATTTTATCCTTTTTTAGTCCTGATTAAGATGTGGTTCTTCTTGAAAATCTGATTACAATAATTTGATAACTCTTAAGGAGTTTAAAAAGAAGGAAATCTGAAATACAAAGTGGTCTCACAGAAGCTAGGAATGCCTCATCAAACCATGAGACCCTCTCTATCAGCATCTTTAATAGAGAGTTCAAGAAAACTGCACTCCCGCACTTCTCAGGATTTTAATCGACCAATCGGAAGTCCAACTATTTATCTTATAGATTTTAAGTTCCAAAGACAAAGCCACAATAAGGCATCAATATGATAAAGCTAATGACAATTATACTCATTCATTCAAAAATTACTGGATGCCTAGGAGATGCAATTTACTAAGTGCTTTTTAGGCACTGAAAAGTCAGAATACATAGTCCTTGTCTTCAAAGACTTTATAGTCTAAAGGAGCAAGCGAAACGACTAAATTAAAATTTTCTGTAATATTATAAAAGCATATGATATAAAGTAACTAACTCTAGGAAGCCAGAAAAACTCTATAGTTGTTAGCTGTTAAGTTGGCCCTAAAAAGGAATTTAAAAAAAAAAAAAAAAAATTTATCCAGAAACAGATAGGAAGTATTGAAGAAGAAACAGCAAGGACACCAAAGGCCAAGACGTCACATTACGCAAGGAATTTCCACATCACTGGAATATGGCTCAGCGACAGAGAGGGGGGAGGACAGTCAGTGAAGAAGCAAGATGGCTTTCTGCCACGTTAAGTCGTTCAGACTTCATCCTATGGGTTATGAGGAATTCCTGAAGCATTTACCTGTAGGAGGCTGTCCTTAGGAGATACTGATTATTGAGAGTCACAGCTTTCCCCGAGGTTCTCAAGTTTCTGTGGCTTCTTCTTTCCTAGAAGGCTGAGTTGGAGGGGTCACTGTGCAGAAAGATGCGTGGACACTCTTCTTCCACGCCTAAATTCACACAGGCTGAAAACAAGCCTCCGGGTCTTCTTGATACCTATTAGATGCTGAATGGCTTCAGATAATCTAAGCTGTGGACTCTTAGAATGGAAGGGGTACCAGTAGAGCAGCCTCATTGCCCATCAACTGCCAGAGTCCCTTCTATACACCTTGATAAATGGTTACATGTGAGACAACGGCAAAAATGTCCTCCCTGGGTCTTCTTTTCTTCAAATCACTTGCTACAGTTCTTCTAACCAGACATCATTTGAAATCCTTCCTAAAATCTTCATTGTGGGCGCATCCTTAGAATGTACTCAGTTGGTCAGAACTGGGCACCAAGAACCCCAGTGTTCTCCAACCACAGCAGCGTGCTGCAGATGCACTAGGTTCCAGGAGTGTACCAGGTAGTTCTGGGCTGCACTGACCTTTACAGAAAGGTAAGTAAGACCTGGATCATATTAAAACTGTGGTGAAATAAAACACCTTGTTCTTATTCATTTGAATTGTTCTCATGCACACCATTTACCTCTCCATCAAATCAATTACCACTGTTACAGATTAACATGTCTGCGTGTGATTATCTGAGTAATGTCTGCATCTCCCCAGCCTATGGACCAAGTATGACGCATGCAGATAAAAAACTGTTTCTGTTTTTTATTTCCTACCCGTTGCCACTGTATTGTGAGGTACTTCTTCAAAGAAAGAGCTCAATAAATGTTAGCTAAAGAATTAGATGTGTACACAAAAAACTACATGAGGCATGATATGGTAAGTGGGAAAGGAGCATTAAAATCAACATTCTGTGGCAGCCCAGTGGAGGTTCTTTTTATAGCCTCTATGAAGGAAATGCATTGTGGAGGATAAAGGCATCCAAGCCGATTCCTAAACAGCGTTTCAACTAAATATTTAAAGTAAATATATGGGCAAAAAAACACTGAAAATCATGTTTTTGAAGAATAGTCATTTACATGAGAAACTGCTCATATTAAATTAATAAAGAAGATACAAATGCCATTACCCACCTCCACACACACACACGCACGCACACACACAGGAAAAAAAAAAAAAAGCCCTTACAGGCTCTAAGCTCTGACATACTGGCCCCTCTTCCTTCCAGCTGCCACCACCTACCCAACTACTAGGAGTCTGTTCCTCTCAGAACTTCTTGCAGAGCAGCCAGCCCTATTTCAGCCTTTACTAAGTCTCCCTGTCTCTGAAACAAACAAACAAACAAAAAGCAAGCAAACCAACCTTCCTAAATATTTTGGAGATTCATCAGAAATCACCATTAACGAACAGGTGAAGTGGTTAAAAAAAATATACACACACACACACACATATATATATATATATATATATATATATATATATATATATATATATATATATATATATATATATATATATATATATATATATATATATATATATATATATATATATATATATATATATATATATATATATATATATGTATGACACACCGTGATTACGGGTTCAGGAAAATGCTTCAATAAGAAATCAAAATCCTGGCTGAAATGTAGGATGCATTAGGGAGACTGTGATGTAAACAGATGGGTCTGGCGGCTTTAACGTCTCAAAACTCCTCAGGTGATTCTGATGTCAGCCAGGGTGGGAACTGCTGTCCCAGACCCTCCGTCATCTGTCACTCATGTACTCAATTATATTCATGATTCCACTACCTTCTGCCAAGAAGCCCTCCTAGTTCTCTGGAAAAACCACTCATTCAGATTCTAGGTTCTCCTACTAGGAAAGATGAGCAGGTATGACTTTGCAGGCCATCAAAGTCGCTCTGGAGTCTGAGCTATGGCACAGAACGAGTAAGCTTCAGTCTCAAAAAATTCATTTATGTGAATTCATAGCATTCCCCGGGCTATGAAAAGAGAGCAGAAGCATGTGTAGAAGCTATCAACTCAAATCCTTAGTACACATGGTAGAAAATATTTGTGTGGTTTTGTAGAAAATTCTTTGTCATTGATCTCCCAAAAATGCAAGACAAATTAGACTCATTTCTTTGCTTACAGCTTGGGTCAATTAAAATCTAGGCAGTGGATTTTGCTGTGACAAAGACCTGCATATACATTTTTTACTGAATAACTTTTGCATTACTTTTTCAAAGTTCGTGGTACATTATCTTAAACTGAGTGAGAGTAAACAAAATATTTGCAATATATTCTGACTTTGGGAAAAGCTTAAAATTATATTTTGGGCCTATCTTTTTTCAATAAATACCATCTTCTGCAAACTAGAGTTGTTTCTCTCAAATATTTGAACACCTTGTATACTGTGTGTACTGTGCACTGATATCTCATTAACACACTACTCTGCAAAGTAAGATCTGGGTAAAAAAGTGATCGGTATTGGCCTCTTTCCAAAAGAATGCTGAAATGCAATGTTCTCATAAAATCATACTGATACTCTAGAAATTCACTGCGACTCCTTTTCAGCATTTTAGCCATAACAAATTGAATCACACCAAAAGTATCTGCTTTAGGGTTTTACTTAAATAAAACTAACCATTTTAATGGCTTGAGAAATAAGAAAACCACAAAATCCAATAACTGAAGCACCGGAGGGTTATGCTGACTCAATCACTTTCCCTCTGTTTAAGAGACAAGACATTTTTCCATGTGCTAGGCCTGAAAATCATTGCCACATTCCTACTGGGGAACAATGTCTGTAGAGGTAAAATGGCTACACAGAGGGATAGTTTCAAACACATGTATGCATGCCTTGTCCTAATCACTCTTTTTACTCACAAACTTTTAATGTGCCTTCTATAATTCAGGAGATCCTAACACCTAGAGCAAGCCACAGATATATCTTTCTTGATTCTGTACCTGCCCATGTCTTTGATTATTGAATTAAAAACAAACTTTAAGTTGTGGTCTATAACAACTATTTTTAAATAGCTCTGTATTAATAATATTTATTCAGTCTCTTTTAATATCTATCCATAGCTAAGTGCCAACTAGTATTTCTAGGGAAGCATAAGCATACCTAACACAAACTAGTGGGAAATTACATAGTAGGAGGAGAAAATTCTGAACTAGGATTCAAAAGACCTGAGTTGGAATCCTAATTAAACTACGCACTCACCCAACCTAGGTAAGCCTCAGCTAGGCTGCCTGTAAATTAAAGACAATAAAACTTGACCTGTCTAAACAATGTTACTGAAGATATGTATCAGTGAGATAACATTTGCAAATGATTAAACTAAAAGTTTAATAAGTATCATTCAGCCATTGTTCTAGAAACAAATAAAACAGTGTTTTTATGTTTACTCATCTTTGAAGTTTTGCCATTTCCTTCTTCCCTTCCTCCCTCCCTGTCTCCCTTTCTTTCTTCTTCCTTAACAGATATTTACTGTGCTTCTACCATAAACCAGATATAGTCCCAGTCCTGTACTGTCCAATACAATAGACAGTAGTCACTGTGGCTACTAAGCATTCAAAAAGGCACTTGTCCAAATGGAAATGTGCTGTAAGTATAAAATATACACTGAATTTAGAAGACTTGGTGTGATCAAAAGAAGGTAAAACATCTCAATTTTTTTTTATACTGATTACATGTTGAGATGATATTATTTGGATATGTGGGTTAAATATTATGAAAATTATCTATCTCTTTTCTTTTTACTTTTAACATGACTACTAGACATTTTAAATATATGGAGGCTCACATTATATTTCTATTTGACAGTACTACTCCAGACCTTGGGGATATATTAGGGAACAACACTGAGTCCACAGCCTCACAGACCTTACATTTAAACATCTATAACCCTAAAGTCTTCAGGAGAAAAGGAAAACGGAGAAACAGCAACTATGTATAGAGTTAGTCCTTCATTCTACAAAGGTAGGGCCTTGGCCCTCAGAATAATCAGTAAAATGGTGAGCTATGACCTTGACCATCCTGAGAAAAACTACTCCTTCCCTGTTAGGCGTTTCTGGGAACACGACTACTTTTAATGCAAACTTAATGAGGGAGAAGTCTTTTAATTTGGGCCATTAGTAGTTCAAGACATCATTTTTAATACTTTGGGTTATGCCTCAAAAGCACTTTGAAAAGTTTCCATTAGCTGGAAGATGTTTCATAACAAAGACACCCCCTGTCTGGATTCCGACACCCTACTTTATTATGAGAGTTCTTTATCATTTTTCCTCTCCACAGGTCAGTTAACACAGCCTCTCCTCAATGCTTTTGGTTCCCCACATCACAGGCAGAGTGCTTTGAGATAAAGAGTGGGAAGCTGAATTCAACCATGCGAATCCATTACAGCAATCTGAGAGTCTCTACTGGGCTAAAAGAAATAGAGGAAGCTCAAGTCAGGCTGACAATACGCCAGTTAAATGTGAAGTTACTTGTTTTAAGGTTTTAAGGAATTTCTGGAAGGTGCCTTTAATTTAGACCAAATGGGCCTATTTTTCAGTAGCACTTTTCCCACCGAAAAGGAATCTTAAGCATTTGAATATCATATTCCATGTATTAGGAACTTACCTTAAATTCAAACCACAATAAGAAAAATGTTTTGCTGGCCCATATATCTTTCTGGCAAACCGTAAAAGAAAATCAAGGCTCAAGAGATTCTCTGTGCTGTAAAATGCTCTACTATGTACCGCAGGAAACCCAGAGAGGCTCACGTTTCAAGGCAGATAGTGTTATTTCATATTCGACCCCATCTCTGTCCTCTGTTCATGTTGCTCTCTCAAATGGGCACACCAGTCCCCTCTGCCAACTGAAACATTACACCCCACTTAACGCCAAACCCAAAGCCCAGACCTCACACAAATCACCCCCAGGAACCCGAAATCCAGAAAAATCTCTTTCCTTCATTCTCATAGAAACTCAATCAACCAAAGTATTATATATTACTTAACTTCTTATCTAGGTATTTCATATACCTGTAACTCAGAAAGCAAGCAATGAAAAAAAGACATTATGACATTTAAAAATTCACCACCGTCCCTTTCAATCAGTTGAGATTTATCTGAGCTTTATTCAGCACCAAAGATGCACTTAACACCAGGGATACAAAAAGGATACACAGTCTAAATCTCTTCTTCCTGGTGATTGGAAAAAAGCCCCCAGAAAAGGTAACATATGAACAAAAGATTAAAGAATGAGTAGAGATTGACTAGGTCACATGGGAAAGCCTTTTCCAAGGCAGGAAAGCATGGCACAATTCAAAGAAATTATACTGTTAAAAACCCTCACATAGAACCATTGAAAAAAATATATATCTTTTAATTTGTTAAGTTATTCATGTGGCATTCGAGGCTTTATGTAAACAGACTTCAAACCACCTTTGCTACATTTCCCACAGAATAACATAGCAAGTTCAGGGTTCTCTGTAGCCTCATATAAAGTTTAATTTTTGTTTTTTGGTTTTTTTTCCAAATAGTTTACTTTCTTTTTTTATTAAATTTATTAGGGTGACATTGGTTAATAAAATTATACAAGTTTCAAGTGTACAATTCAACAATACATCATACATATATGCATTGTGTGTTCACCACCCAAAGTCAAATCTCTTTCCATCATTATATATTTGACTCCCTTAACCCTTATCTACCTATACAAAGTTTCTTAACCTCCTATCAAGTTCTTCTTCTATAAAATGAGATGACCTACCTCAGAGGGTTACTATGTGATTGTTATGAGGAAATAAATTAAAAAATAATTAGCACAAGTTAGGCATTCAATAAATGCTGGCATTATCATCATCATTATTACTATTTACTTTTCCATGCTAGACATTGTCACAAATCTGAAGCTCTTATTCCCAACACTTGCCCATCCTCAATCTAAAGAGCTCTTCATATGTCCAAACACCATAATTCCCTACAGGAAGCTTTACTGAGCCGGCTCCCCTCACTCACTGCAGAAATGAGTGTCTCTCTCTCTCCTATGAACTCCTGGCTTCTCTGGGAGAACTTATCACTCATTATCACTATACTCATGTCTGATTTCTCCTACAAGGTTACAAAACACCTTTTTAAGAGCAGGGAAAACATCTTACTGATCTTTGTCTTTCTCAGAGAACTGACATGCAGTCTTTTTCACATGCGGCGCTCAATGTTTGCTGCTGGACGAATTAAAACAGTCTCCTCTTTCGTTGAGTCAAGAATGGACTAGAGCTTTTTAAATTACTGTAACATCTACCAAGTTATTCTTCCTAATAAAAACCCTTTCCCAGAGAGAAACTCAGTGCGGTTTTACCTAGCTCCTTTGTTAGTGAATTCTAAAGAAAAATCAATACAATGGTGTTCTTAAGTAACTGACACCTGACAAACCTGAGTCACCTTTGGACTTGCTGCTGGGTAAACAAATCTTCCTTAATTCTCTGAACGAGTTCTAATGTAAATTTGTTTAGACTATTGTTGCTTTTCTGTAACATATTTGCAAAAGGTGGAACAAACTTTCCACAGCAATGTCATTTTCATGGCTTATCCAGACTCTAAAGCCTATTCTGTTTGGACTTTGCTGCTTTCTACCACCCATGCAAAGGAAGGCTAGCCTGGAACCACCCAGAACGCTTGGCTTACACAACAGTAGTGATAATACTAAACTACACAGAACTCTTATTAACTTTCGTGCCCTGTCCCTAGTGGAAGTACACTGGAAGACCAGCACCCACTCTCCTCCAACACTGACTGAACTCAGTAACATAATCATTGCTAAGTATAACTTGATTAAAATCCTAAACTTTAATTAGCAGAGGAGTGTTAACTAGGAATGCTTTCCTTACAATAAAAACATTTTCACAGTCAAGCGTATGCAAGCGATTCAAAGACAGTCTTCATTTACTAGGCACTATTGGTGACTGTTCTAAGCGAAGAGCCTTAAAAAATTAAGATTAACAAAATAAAACCAAAAAAGAGAAAATATAATAAAACAGAACACAGATAGTACTGCCCTAACCTTAAAAGATATACATGCTAACAAGCTCACACAGAGAACAGATGGGTGTTTGTGGGGGGAGGGAGGGGGAGCGGGAGAAATGGGTGAAAGGGTAAAAATATGCATGTGTGAAATTATTTTCCATAGTACCACAATGGATATCATGGATTCAAAAAGAAGACAAGTGAGGTTATCATTCCAAACACACATTCACAGAGACAAGGATACCAAGAATGAGCAATCTGACCAGCATACACAAAGTATATCAGAAATCTAGGAACGCATCACACTGTAGTTGCCAATGGAGTAAGTCTGCTCAATTCAATAATAATGCTACCTTAAAATAAAGATTTTGAATATATTTCTAGGACCAAAATATCATAAGCAAAGATAATATACCAGAATGCCTTCTAAAACAAATACCCACATGATTTTTCAACCACTGAAGCTATTTACACCTTATGTCAACAAATATAAAAGTTCATAGCTACATGACTATTTTCTACTTTGAAAAATGTTTTTAATGAACTGATCACCATTATTCCAAAATTGACAAAATCACTATAAATTTGTCATTTCCTCTATAATCTAGCTGCTTCCAAATAAACAAAACAAGAGCAGAAGAGGTAGGGGGAGGATTTCAAACTCATTAAATAAGTGATGCATCAATGAATGCTTCATATTTTGTCTAAATGCCAATTTAGACAAAATTGTGTTATAATAAAAGCAGCCAATTGTTAATATTCTTTTTTTTTTTCTCAGCTCTCCCAAATAAGAGTGGGGAAACTTCCATTTTTCCTTACGTCTGAAACAAGCTTGGAGAGGCTTATGTGAGCAGCGTATTAAGTGTTGCAAAGTTGCTAGTACTTATTAGACCTTTGGTCTTCAAGTGCCATGAATTTCATGCTTGAAATTTGACTATAACCATGGAAGTATTATAATGAGTAAGAGATGAGACAGGGCTGAATCGGAAAGCACTACAAAATAGCCATATTATCCCTACTTGAGATTATTTCCTTGCTTCCCAAGGCCAACGGCTATAGCTCTCTATCAAGGCCTACCATCCCTGTCATTGCTCTAGATTCTAGATGTTCTATCCTTCCTTCCAAAAAACAGATCTATATCCTAATTCCTTAAGATTCTGTTCTCCAGATAAACTAAATTGAGTTGGCATGCCACAGGCAGACATCATCTCAAGGTACTTTGTACTTCTCCAGTGATAATATGGGCAACTTAACAAGTCTTTGGAAAGCATCCCAAAATACCAGATTGAGCATGAAGCAAGTCAGAGTTCCTGAGCATCCTTTGACTAACAGCAATAAAAGCATTTAAAAAGTTGTCGATTCTACCTTCACACAGGACTGGACCTGGACTCTAAAGCTGTCGTGAAATGAGCATCATTTTGCAAAACACAGGACAAGTTTGACACCATGAAAAACATTCAACTAAAAGTTATTTGCAAGAGGCATTCAATTACCAAAGGGCATAAACACAAATAGCTTATTTCCTATATGTATGAGTATACATTAATTACCCAATACACTGCCTTACATAGATGTCCCACTGTATAATTTATAAAACACTTTCCTATTATCTTACAAGTAAGATAGCCTTAATAACTCTGTAAACTTTATATTTCTCATTTACAGGTAAAGAAACTGTCAGTGTGTTTAAGTGATTTACCCAGATTAAAACAGTAATTGAGGTCAAGGTAACCTCTATTTTATACAATCGGCCTAATGTGTTTATTTAGAAAAAGAAGGAATTTGAAAGAATATGGCAATAATTAATACATTCTCAAAATACAAAGATTTCATTTATAACAACATTTTATGCAATTTTCAGCCCCCTCCAACAACAAAAAAAAAATGACAGTACTATGAAAACTGTAAAACGGAATATGTGTGAATCACACTACTCAATGTATACCAGACCAAGCATAAATAAACACCACTAACACTTTCTAATGTAAATGAAATCCATGGCAAAAAAAAATATTAGTTTTCAAATCACTAAAACACAATGGACCCCACACACACATATTTTCTTTTTTCCATACATAGCGAAAAGTAACACTGAATTAGTTTTACATCCTAAATATCAGGTTAGCAATAATTTATGTTTGTTAAAAGGCTTCCTGTAAATAAACTAAAAAGTCTCTATAAGATAAAAGCAAATTAATGAATATATGCACTTACTTCCATCCCCCCCAGAAATGATAAGTATAAGAAAAATGGGAAAGGAGACAATAGCATATGAGAGATGTCTACAAAATTCGGAAAGATGGAAAAGCGGGCATAACTGGAAACTGGTTTAGCAAACTGAAGAAAGCTGAAACCTAACTGCTGGGGGCAAGAGTGAGGAGGGACCAGGAAATATATTCAACTAAAAAACAGTCTGCTCATGATGCGAAATTCCAGAAAGGCTATGAAACTGGGGTATAATATATGGGGTAAGGCTAAATACAAAAGGAATTGGTTGTAGGGTCTGTGTAAAGGACCAACTAATCCCCTAACCCAACAACTGAATAACTTACAAGCATGAGACCGGGGTTTACTCTATGTAACTAATGGGAACATTTGGCTAGGCATAACTGAGAGTAGGACTGAGTCTCTATACTAAAAAAAAAAAAAAAAAATCAGTTAATAGTAGCCTCCTTTAGATTTACAGACTGGAAGACTTTTTTCTAGAGAAACTGACCAACCTGAGAGAAAAGATAAGTAGAAACTGGCATCTGGGGACACCCAATGAAATGGCGGGGCCCAAGTTAGAAAACACCAGAAACACCAGCCCCATCATGCATACAGAGCGTCCAATCAACTTTTAAGACAAAGACTATTACCAGAGGGAAAAAAATAACATTACAATTATAAAAGGGACAAGTTATCATGAAGACGTATTATGAATGTGTATACACCTTAAAATACTGAAGCAAAAACAGAATTAAGGAAAGAAAAGGACAGTGACACAATTTAAGGAGGAGATTTTTATGCTCCATCTCAGTAACTGATAGAATAGACAAAAAAGAAATCAGTAAAGGCAAAGATCTGAACAACACTATCAACCACCTTGACCTGACATTCATAGAAAATCCAACAACTAAAGAATACACAGTCTTTTCAAATTTGCATGGGACATTACCAAGACAGGCCATGTGGTATACGATAAAGTAAGTCTCAATAAACTTAAAAGGACTGAAATCACACAAAGTATATTCTCTGACAACAATGGAATGAAGTCAGAAATCAACAACAATAAGATATCTAGAAAAATTCCAAATGTATGGAAATTGAACAACATACCTCTAAAGAGTTCACAGGTCAGAAATGAAAATTTTTTTAAAAAATAAGAAGTATTTTGAACCAAAGGGCAATAAAAATAAGGCATATCAAAATTTGTAGGATGCAGCTAAAACAGTAGTTGTAAGGAAACTTAAAACTTGAAATGCTTAACATAAGAAAATAAGAAAGACCTACCACAATAACCTAAGGTTCTACTTTAAGATAAAAAGAGCAAACTAAATCCAAGATAGAAGAAAGTAAATAATTAAGAGCAGAAGTCAATAAAATAGAAAACATACAGATAAGAGAAAATTAACAAAAGCTGGGTTTTTAAAATAACCATAAAAACTGACAAACTTCTAGTTAAAGAAAAAAAAGAGACAAAACACAAATCACCAGTATCAGAAATGGAAAAAATAGATATCACCAGAGTTTTTACAGACATTTAAGAGGATAATAAGAAAATACAATATATAACTTCATACCAAAAAATTCAAGTTACATGAAATGAATTTCTTAAAAAAATAGAACCTATGAAAATTGATACAAGAAAAAACAGAAAATCTAAGTAGCCTTATATCTTATTAAAGAAACTAAACCTGCTATCAAAAATATTCCAAAAAAAATCCTCCACTCCACATGATTTCACCGATGCATTCATTTTACTTGTTGAATATCAAACATTCAAGAAGGAAATTTAACTTTTTCAGAAAACAGACGAGGATCACTACCCAACTCATTTTATAAGGCTAGCATAAAGTTAATACCAAAATTTGAAAAAGACAAAAAAAAAAAAAAATGAAAATTACCCCTCATGAATACAGATATAAAGCCTTTAACAAAATTTTAACAAACCAAATCCAATAACACATGAAAAGGAACATTATAAGCAAAAGCAATGAAGGTGATACCAAGAATGCAAGATTGGTTTAATATTTAAAAAATCAATCAATGTAACATTAAAAGAGAAAAACCTCAGGATCAGTTCAATAGATGCAGAAAGATACATGACAAAATCTAATAATCATTCATGATAACTCTCCACAAACTAGGAAAAGTAGAGAACCTCATAAAATTGAAGAAAGACAATTACATTAAAAAAAAAATGAAATACTAAAACTGACATCACAATTAAAGGTAAAAGACTGAATTATTTTCCCCTGAGATGAAGAATAAGGCAAGAATGCTCACATTTACCACCTTCTAGTCAATGCTGTACAAAAGATTCCAGCCATTGCAGTAAGGCAAGAAAAAGAAATAAAAGGCATAAAGTTCTGAAAGGAGGAAGTAAAATACATTTGCAGGTCATATGATCATTTATGTAGAAAATTCCAAGGAATCTGCAAAACAACTACTAGAACGAATAAATGAATTTAACAAATTACAGAATACAACGATATCATAAAAAGTCGTGTTCTTACATACCAGCAGCCAACAATTAGAAAATAAACTTTTGTTTTAAATGCCACTTGCAGATACATGAATATTGGTACACATGCACACACACGCAAACACGCATACACGTCTCCCATCGAAGTTAGGGAATAAACAAAGAAAGATGATAAAAAGAATCCAGAAAATAAAAGATCCCCAAAGGAGAAACCCCGAGGGAATCCCCAAGATGGCGGTAAAGAAAAGTCCCCAACTGGCAGCTCTGTGGCGTCTTGACAAGCAGTTCAGAACCAGGAGGACACAGAATTCATGGAGAAACAGTGCCAAGAGAAAGCTGGAACTGATGGATGCCCTAATATGTACATTCTGCCATTTGCATTCTTATAGTTCTATCAGAATGCTTAGAGCAAAATTTGTGTTTAATCAACAGAAAGCTAAGCAAATTAAAAACAAAGTAATCGCTATCTCTGAGGGAAATAAATTGGAGAAAGAAAAAGTGATTATTGAATACTCTGTGGCCACAGCCATCAATATTCAAATAATACTGTAAATACTATTAATGGCTAAACAAAAATAAAATAAAATTATCATTGCAAGGATGGGAAGTAGAAGTCAGAGAGCTAAATTTTCATCTCCTGTAGGATAATGCTTAGAACTGAAAACTCAAGCTGTAGAAGTAAAAATAAAATATTTTCATATATTGCAGTAAATGCTAGAAAAAACAGCTAAAAAAAACCCTGAAACTGTTGTCTCTGAAGAAAGGTAAAAAGGGTAGAGCACAGAACTTTTTTCTTTTCAAATCTGTATTACTGTTTTACTTACTATTTAAACCAAGTATATCATTACTTTGCTAAAAATACAAATTAAATTAAAAATAATAAATACTTCAAAAAAAAAAATCTAATGTCCAACCTTGGGGCCTCTGTCAAGGAAACATTTTTAACTAAATTTAGTTTCTCTAAACAAGTTTACAGACAAAAATCAGTTTGAGTAAAACATATGAGAAATGTATGTAAAGAGTTATAAAAAATTAAAACTCCTACTTTTAAATTAAAGAACTGGTGCAATAAAAACATTTAGTAAAAGCTAAGACTATAGAAACAGTGAGTCGCATATCAAATATATCCAGTTTCCTGATAAATGTTGCAAACGGTAATTAAGGAAGTAAAAAAAATTTTTTCAAAAATATTCCCATCAGCTTCAAGAAATAATATGCCCCAAAAGCCTTTCTACCCGCTGTACTAAGCATTTTATTTCATTTCTTTGGCTGCTCACAGTTATATGGAGTATTTCTAAATACTATCCAAGCGCTCCAAAGACCAGTTCCTCACATCCATGGCAAAGCTGCCCTGTATAGACCCATTACTAGGTGTTTCAAATACAGTGACTAAACGCCACTCCGTCCAATCTCAAGAGCGTGAATTACTTCCGAGGGTATCTTTTGCAAAACAGCTTTCAAGTCACAAAAATATCAGGAAGGGAGAAAGGAGAGAGAAAAAAATATGATAAAAATTTTAAATATATTCACGATACATATTCAAAATGCTGGAAACATTTAACCCATTCCTTTAGATGTTAGGCGGGAGAATTTCTGGAACCCTGAAAAACGATTCATAGTTCCGTCCAATCAGAAACATTCTAATTACATGCATAATATTAATTATAATTAATTAATGGAAACATGAAGGGAGCACTCAAGGGAACTCTACAGATCATTTCTAAAGTAGACTCCATCCCATGGGGCGATTTCTCTCTGAAGATGTATACAGCCCATGTACTCACTCCTGTATTTGTAAAGTGTAATCTGTGATTATGCAATTGAACATTACAGTCACCCCAGGCCATTCTGTGTTTAAAGAGAAGTGTTTATGGCCATTCTTGCCAAACAACCATAATACCACTTAACCTCAGTTCAACCACTGCTTGAATGAACTTGTTAGGATTATACTGAAATACAGATGCAAAACAAATACTAGGCCAAAGAATATAACATCCACATATTAAAAGAGGTGGGGGAAATCCTTATATAATGCCCCTTAGTCAACAGAACAGAAGGTACTTCAGCATTTAAATTCTAAAAGGTGGAAATTTAAGTACAGAACAGGGATAAAAATAACATACTAAATTTTGGAAAAAGGAATGAATTCCTCTTAAGGGTGTGTGTGTCATCTCAGAAAGCAGCCCCAAGTAGGTGGCAAGAAAGTACAATGTTGTTTCTGGACCTATCCAAACAAATTAGTCTAGAATTAGGGAAAAAAAAAAAAAAAAGATGAATCTGAGAACATTTTTTTAAATGTACTGCTTAGTATAGACTGCACTAGGTAACTGATTTGAATTTACTGCATTTCGATTATCAGCTAAAAGTCACTACCACCCAACTGCTTCCTGTGATTTAAACCCGCTTTGTGGTGCCAGACTAATTCTTAGTGAACAAGTCAACACAGGAAGGTGAGCCAACACACTCATTCTCTTATGTCAGTTAATTATCAAATATGTTATTGGCCCAGAATACTTCTTTTACAGAATCTTTTATAAATTAAAAACCAGAAACAAGACAGAATTATGCCTGAACTGTAGCTTGTCACATGTTTTCACACTTCTTAATAAAATACCGAGTTCAGTTTGTAAGGCTAAAAGAGTCCACCTAAAGATCTGTTTCGACCATTCGGACACTACGTTTCAAGTATTAAAAGCAGAGATGTTCATTAAAGAGACTGAATAAGGGTGAAAAAGCTAACACTCTCCATCATATGGGCTCCAGAATATGCCACTTAAACCTGTTTCATATTATCAGAAAGTGAAATGTGTACAAGAGTACACAAAGAATGTATGCGAAACCATATATTAGCTAAAACTCCATTTATAATCACCGTTATTGAGAAGTAACCACCCATGGCTCCTTAAAACACTCAATATGCCTTTAATGATATTATGAGAAACAAACATTTCGATGCGTTTAAAATTTTCTGAGGCTACCTTCTGGTACTTCCATCAGTAGAGACAGATCATTTTAATCTTTCATTTCTCATGAAAAACAAATGTTTCCAGAAATATTCTGCTTATTACTCAAGGTAAAGGAAGTATTACCAGAATTCCATTTCACAATTCTACTAGATTACCACTGCCGAATGTTGTCACAAGTATTTCTTATTCACACAAATATTATTCAGGATTGATGGCAGATTAAGCATAAAGAGAACTATTTAGTCCAATACTATGTTACCAGTGAGGAAACAGCATTATTCTATCAAGGTCATCCTGTTAGTTAATAAATAGACTTCAAAATCAACTCCCCATGGTGGCCTTTTTCACTCCAAAATATCATTCATATTATTAAATTCAATAAGCATTTGTTTATGTTATATTAATATATTGCTCTTATTATACTTTCTATAAAATGGATACTCTACACCATGAACTATTTCTGCATATATTAAATCATTATCGGTATTACAAAGCAACATATACAAACATAAGTAATTTATAAAGTAAACTGTGATGTCACAGATGCAAAGTACCATCTCAGATTCAGCAAAATCCTAATATCACAGTTGGAAGCAGAGTCTTTGAATCCTAGATCTAATCTTGACAAGTGACTTGACTTCTCTGATTCTCCATTTCTAAACACTTAGCCTGGAGAATACCACCAATTGCACTGGGTTACTGAGAGGGAAAAATGAGACCAACCATGTACATACAAAGCTCTCAGCACCATGCCCAGCATAAGTACTGGCCCTCATGCTGTGCTGCTGTTGTAACTGAAGGGAAAAGTCTGTGGCAATCATGCCTACAGGAGTTAAACTTAAGCAATAAACACACTAGTCTTTAAAAATCTATTCGAATAGTGAAATGAGACCACCACAAAAATAAAACAAACAAAATTTACGAAGACCATATGATAAGTTCTCCAAGCTCTAGTATATTTTACAATTTTTTTAAATCTAAATTCTGTTCTGACTTGAGCATACAATGTCTAAGATTGTATATGCAAGACATTTACTACTTCATCTCCCGATATCTTAAAAACAGAATACATCTTTTAATAATAATTAACTAATATTTTAATAAGAAAGAGTTGAGAATGTTCATTAGAATTTTTTGTAAAAGTAAAACTTTACAGGCTAAATGTCCATCAATATGTAGACTATATGAAAAAATTAAGCTATAAACAGAATAAGAGGGATTTACATATACTAATATGGAATTATCTAATAAGACAAGTCATCAAGTTAAAAAATGCAAAACATAAAGTACAACCAAGAAAAATAACTGTTACATGAATATATATTTATGCACTTAAATTCATACACAAAGAATTAAAACTATGCAACCAATGGTGACCTCTTGGTTTTACTCTGCATAATTCTGTTATTTAACTTGTTCAGGAAGACTGTATTTATGAATTAGTTGTATAATTTATGAACCCCAAGGAAAGTTAGCCAATAAACACACTAGGCTAAAATCAAGTTAAAATAAGTTTTTAAAAATTAATTAATTTATTTTTTACGGTGACATTGGTTAATGAAATCCAATAAGTTTCATCTGCACACTTTAACAGTAAGGCATATATATATTTACACTGCGTGTTTATAAAATAAGTTTTAGAAAGCACTGTATAGTTTACAAAAGGATTTTGTAATCTTTTAAATAAATCCTTTGACACATTATCTAATCTGACCCCCACAATAAGCTTCCAGAATTTAAGGTAGCAGCCTTACTTTAAAAGTGAGAAAAGTCTCAAGTATTTATTAATTCACAATTAATAAATGCAGAGCCAAAATGGAAACATGGTTCCCTGACTCTAAATTCAGTGTTCTGGTCTTCCGGCTACAATAACCCCACAAACTGGAAATGCTGGCATCTACTCCAAGGCCTTCTGTCTCTACAGCGCTTCTGTTCACGAGAAAGTGTGTAGCGTGGAGAAAAAAAAAGCTTCAGAGGAGGAATCAAAAGACCTGGGTTCTAGTCCTGACTACATCGCCACTAAACTTCATGACAAATCAAACTCTATGACCATGACTTCTTGTGGTTGCACATCAAATTCAACGGTGATGTTTTCAAAAAATACTAATACCCAAGTCTGACCTCCACAGATTAGGACTTAATTGGTGTGGAGTATTAGCATATTTCCTAGGTTATTCTAAGTGCACCTTGGTTAAGACTAAAGCTTTAAGACCAAAGCTTTATTTAAAAATAAATGACACAGAAATCACTTGTTCTATGTACTTGCAGAGTTGAAATAAAGGATGAATGCTATATGGGGAAGTCTCTTATGAACAATAAATGCCTTACAAATGTAAAGGAATTATTATTATCCACTCAAACATGTACCGCATATTCTACGTGCCAGGCATGTTCTTGGGATGGAGAGAGAAGGCATCACTCTCAAGAAGCTGGAGGAGCTACCGCATCCTCAAATAACTAACGAGCAGTGGGGAAAACCACAGCAGTGGCACAAAGATGGTGGTGAACAGCCCAGCCTTGTGGCCTGAAGGTACGTCAGGGTGACAGTGGGAAGAGGGCTTAGAAAGACCCGCACAGAGGAGACCATCAGGCTACATCTTGGCATTCGCATGGCCAGAGATTCTCAAGGGAGGGACGTTGGAGGTCCCTGAGACCTTTTCAGGTAGTCTGTGATGTTATACTATTTTAATACTACTACTAACAGACATCACCACCAAAAACTAGAAACAACCTAAATATCCTCCAACTGGTAAATAGACAAACTGCAGTATATTCATACATTGGAATAAGACTCGGCAATAAAAAGGGACAAATTAGTGATACACACAACAGCATGGATGAGTCTCAAATACATTGTTAAATGGAAGAAGTCAGACTCAAAAGGCTGCAGACTGAATGATTCCATTTATACGACATTTGGGCAAAAGCAAAACTATAGGGCTAGAAAATAAGTCAGAGGGTGTTGAGGCTAAGGGGAGGAGAACAAAAGGGGTAATGGAAGCGTTCTATACCTTCATTGCGGTTACACAACTTCGTGTTTTTCAAAACCCAGAGAAGAACTGTACATTAAAAAGGGTGGATCTCACTCTATATATTATGCCTCAATAAATCTAACCTTTTAAAAAAAATACCATACCATTTGCCTTTTTCACTCTCATTCTCTCATAAGTGTACAATGTTTCCAGAAGCTGCATAACTGTGATGTCATCACTGCACTGAGGTGATTTAAGTTTGAGTATTCTCATGCTTTTCTCCATTTTAATTTCTAATACAGTAACTAATGAAAGATATACTCAACATGAACAAAAGCTCTCTCGGGGTTTCAATCACTTTTAACAGTACAAAGGGTTTCTGAGACAAAGGTTTGAGAACTGAGAACCTCTGCTATAGGTAATGGGGCAGTCCTGAGTATTCTAAGCAGAGGAACAAGACCCAACTTTACAAAGGATGGTACAGGAAAATTAGTTATGAAGTTACTACAAAGCTCTGATTAAGGCTGCACTGGAAAGAAATTATGCCCACATATCAACTGCAGCATGTTATAAATCTCAAGCCAGTTTCTCTCTACTGAGCTTTCTCTTTGTTGGTATGCTAATGTTTTGCCAGCTAACTTCTGTTAACTGATAATGTAATTAGGAAACTAAATCAGCTACAAGAGCCATCCCACAATGCATTACTGATAAGTGATTTTTGGATTATTCTCAGTTGCCACTGTCCGTCTTCAAGCAATGCCAACAATTTAAAATTGTTTTACATATTTTGAACTTGAAAAGTCACCATCCTAAGGAGGTACAAAAACTAATTTAGAAGTGACTCAACACCTCAAAATCAATTAGAAAAAATAGGAAATTGATTAAAAAGCCAATATATTACTTCTCTGAAATGTGCTTTCATTTGTATTCAGAAACACTATAACGATCCCAGCTCAGTACGATTTTTTTCTGTGCAATGTGCTTTTTTTATTTTTTTATTTTTTGGATTTGGGGTGTGGGGTTGTTGTTTGCTTTTGGTCTGCACAGTTCCTTTTCTTTCCCGGGGAAAATTCATTTCATAGTATGAGCCCTATAAATTCTAAATTATTTCAAGTACAGATCTTTTCCTATAATCTTCTCATGCCCAGAACTATTAAAAGTTCTTAGGGATGCCACAGAGGTAGAGAAATTAACCTTGAAACCATCCATGTCTTTAAGCTTTAAATACATAGAAAATAGATAAATAAATAGATAGACAGCTAGAGCAGACAGATGATAGACTGATGAATCGATCTGTGAGGGAAATACTAGGTATTAGAAGAAAAGATGATTTCCTTCCCCTAAAAAAACAAATGAATACAGTTTTACAAGCCATTTTAAATGGACATGTGTGTATGTTTTTAACCGCCACCACATATTGCTTCTCTAATTGTTTTAAGTAGCCAACCCCACTGACACCTCTTAAGTAATCCCAAACAGGTAAAAACCTGTCTGAGAAATTCAATTTGCCACCTTTTTAAAAATTCACCTATACCTCCATTCATGTAAAAGGGGGTGGGAGTAACTCCAGATTTCTACCAAATTTGTTGTGTACTATTAAGATAAAGTAAAATTAGACCCTTACCTGAAATTACAGTCCTTTCAATCTATCTCTTACACAAAAATCTTGGAAATTAGGTTACAGCCAGTACTGCAGAAGATTCGAATTTAAAAGTGAACCTATGGATTGAAAGGGGGGAAATAATTAATTTGAAATACACACACAATGAAGATAAAAACATCGATTTATCAAAGATGAAATTTCCATACACTTGTTAAAGCCAAATGGTTTCACAGGAAACCTGTTTTCTGTGACTCAAATCCAAAATGGAAAACGTGGGTGGTTCTTCCTGTCTTACCATTGAGCATCAGCCAATTGGCTGATGAAGTTTTCATACAACTTACGCTCAAACTCTAGCCTTCCATCTGCTCTAATATTGTCATACCTTGGTGAAACGAAAGAGGAATAAAGGCTTTCTTCAGCCCCAAAGGAAGTCTTTAACAGGGTACCTTTGATTTATTCTGTCTAGACCATATTTGAGCAAACTGCCAAATTCTATAAAACTTCCAAACCAGAAGATGTGAAAAATAATGAGAGCAAAATCACAAAATAATTGAGAGATGTTAGAGTTATCTCTGACTTTGGAGCTGTGGTTTCTAAAAAGTGACAACTGCCTCTCTTGGGTACTAAGCTACAAAAGCAGAGTAATTGTGGAGCAGGGGCTTCCAGCCCAGACATCTTAACCACAGCTGCACTTCCCCACCCATAAGTCACTCAGCACTTGCCAAGATGTGCCTGCCAACAGATACCATATACAAACTTCTAAACATATGACTCTGCCAGATTGGAATATGAATCCAATAATTCTGCAGAGTATTTCTGCATATCCACCTAGAGCTAGTAAACTAGCTGGTGAGATACAGACTTAACCGAAAACACACACATAATAGTACTCCTTCAAGGAGAAAAAGTCCACGGGTCCATGATACTAGCATGGTAAAACAATGCTTACAGTTAAGTCCTCAATTAACATCATCGATAGGTTCTGCAACTTTCAGCAAAATGACATTTAATGAAACCAATTTTACCATAAGCTAATTGATATAAATAAGAGTTAAGTTTCTACAGCATCTCGTGAATGTTATAAGAAAGTGTTATTAGAGGACCTGCTGTATACACTGCTGCCAAAAGCCACCTTACATTTATACCTATAATCAATGGAAAATCTGCAAATACAAGACAACAGAAAGTCGGATGGCCACTTCCAACATTAATACAAGGACTCCAAGTGACAAACTGCTTAGGGACAGCAACTGTCCAGATCCTAAGGATTCCAGGCCCAATATGAAAATGCCTCATGCCTTTGGAAGTTGCCTCAAAAATGCTGAGATTCGTATGGTTCACCCTGCTTAGCAGAGAAGGGCCTTCCATGAGCCACCAGTGACTGCTCGGCAAGTTCTTGCATGATTCCTCCCATAGTCACCCAGGAAAACCTATTCACCAGACGGAAGCAAGGGGCACTGCCTCCCAAAATACGCATCTCAAGGGAACTCTTTTGTATGGAGAAAATGAAACCTGAAATACCCACTGGTTGTATGTTTAAATTTTAGAAAATATGTGTATGAAAGCACTAAGTAATCAAGAGCAAATACAAATCATACACTTTTAGAGCTGGAAGAGACCCAATATCCCATTTACCACTGTAAAACCCTCATTTAACAAGCAATATTAAGTCAAAATCTGACTGCCAGCTTAGTGTTCTTCCTATTACACACTGCTCTCTAATCAACTGTGAAAACATTTTGGAGCATATAAAAATAAAGTTACAACTCAGTGCCATGATAAATCTCATTTCACAATGTTACAGAAGAAACAATTAACATGAAAGATTAAAAAATAAAAACCTTTACTAGAGTATTGCCTGCTGAGGAAGGGGTCAAATGGGTTGACTGTCTTTCTCCATACAAGTATGGTCTAATTTTATGGTCAGGAGAAAAGCATGTACATATTACATACACAAATCATCTCGCTTTTTAAAAAATTGATCACTTCCAAACCAGTACCTCTAGAGAAAAGATACAAAACATGGTATCTTATTTCACTGACAGGGAATGTTGAAATGATATATTAATCCTTTCTTCTCACCGTTGAGGTTGAAAATATTTTCTAAATACTATAATTAATTTCCTCTAATATAATATATTTAACATCAGAACAGAACAAGTAGATTTATTTCCCTGCTGTAGTTTTCTTCAAAACTCTTCTAAGACGAAAACCTAAGGTGATCTTTCATTCTGTTCATCTCCCTAAATTCCAAATGACAATTCCTCTATCTGCACATTTTTACAAACTTAAAAAAAAAAAAAAAAGATTATATACATTAAAAGAAATGGACATAAATAATTTGTATAGGATGAAATATCTGCATGAATATCTGCAACCTTTTTAAAGATAAAACATAAATTTCTAAACAAATTCACAGCTGCTCCCTGGGTTATCGCCAAAGACAGGTCCACGTACTCCTCTCCTATTGAGAATACTTCGGCAAAAATTCGCAGCAAAAATTAGTACCAATTCTAATCATGCTAAGCGAAATGAGCCAGATAGAAAAAGTTGAAAATCACATGATATCACTTATATGTGAGATATAAACCTAAAAGCAACAAATGAGCAGGACAAACGAACAGAGACTCATGGACATGAACTACAGACTAGTGGTTACCAGAGGACTACAGAGTAGTGGTTACTAGAGGGATGGGGGAGGTGAGGGGAGGTAGACAGGGTAAAGGGGGTTAAATACAGGGGGGTGGGGGAGGGCAAAGTGGGAAAAAAGGGATCAAATATATGGTAGCTGAAGGAAACTGGACTTTGGGTGGTGAACACACAATAAAATTTACAGATGTCAAATGATAATGTACACATGAAAATTATATGATTGTATTAACCAATAAACTTAATTAAAAATAAATAAATAAATATATGAACGATAAAAAATTTTTAAAAATTAGTACAAATTCTGCCATTAATTAGGTGTGTGGTGTTGGGTAAGCTTTAGGCTTGAAACTTACATAACAAGTCAGAATCTTTGATCGCTAAGGTTTTTTCTAGGTTTCTTAACATCTTCCTAAGACATTAGTATCTCTTTATTCCCCTTGACATCTAATAAGCCAAATATATCTTTAAATAAAAAAGTTAGCATTTATAAACTACATTATACTCTAGAACTTACGAGGAGACTACCACCAGCTTAGCTAAATGAAAATTTTAGAACTTTATAGACTTTAACTGCATAAAATGTACCTCCTTGTCTCATGTCTCAGCTTTTCCAAAAAGGTTCAGAAATGTACTTTCACATCTGGATGAGTCTGCAGAAGCATTTGTCTACTCTGCTGATAACCTTGATTTCTTCCTCTTCCCTCCCCATCGCCTCAGGACCCTGATACTCTTACATCTGTTTGGTTTTTGAAAATGAAAAGAAGGAAGAAAGGGAGGGGAGAAACAGAAGGGAGGGAGGGAGGGAGGAAGGAGGGAAGAAGGGAAGGACGGAGATTTAAAACCTTTTAAATTATGTTTAAAACTAGCTACTGTCCAAGTCTATATTTGAGAAACTCTGTGTGCATTTTTATCATTTAGTGATCTAGATTTTAATGTCCAAAGAATTTGTTCCCCACTAATACCTGAAAATGAAACTTTTTCATCTGAATTCGTGTTCCTTATTTACTGTGAACAAAGCAAGGAGGTTCCAGAATACTATATGTGACACGACTCACACAGTTAACTTATTTTGTTTAACAGATGATTCTGCCAGCCCCAATGAATTCATGAATAAAATAATTACTAGGGTTGAGAATCTGTCTTTTTACTAGAAGGAATACAAAAGAGTAGCTGTTTTTGCCAAATTCATTCATTCAACATATATTTACTGAGCATCTACTACATGGCAGGCACTAGCTATTCTTCATGCTAGGGATCTACAAACTGAAGAAAGTCTGCCTTTATGGAGCTGGTAGCCTGGAAGATACACAACATAAGCAGTAAACAAAATATATAGACAAATTATATGGGACATACATATATAATGTTCGAGGGGATATGTGCTGTTAAACAGAAAAAGATCAGGATGGCAGAATAAAGGGGTACAGGAATGAACGGAGAGAAGGTGGGTTACAACCTTAAATAGAACAGGTCAGGGTGGACACACTGCAAAGGCGGCTCTGAGCAAAGACTTGGAGATGAGAAGTGAGCCAGACTGAAGTTTCCTCCTAATTTTTACTTTGTGCTGACTACGCATACAATGACAAACGCCTTATCAAAAGAGTTGTGTGTGAGCAAATTTATGAACAGCCCAGAAGAGTAAATAGAAGAGAGCTGTGTATAAACCCCCTTCGTTTTTGTAGCTTGGTTTACCAAGTGAAACTTACATCTTCAATTAGGCATGCGCATTGTGTTTTTCCCCCCAAGTGTGTGGTTGTGAACCAAATTCTTACTTCTGTGATTCATTTTCCTTATAACTCAACCAATTTCCAAGTCTTCACCTGACACATAAAAGACCACCAGTGTTATCCAGCCAACATCAACCCCACTGAGACACCCCAACTGCTATCTCAGGACTTAAATCTCAGGATGGGAACCCAGGAGGCACTGGAGCCTTCTTCCGCTGTGGAGAAGCCTCTGCTTTCCTAGAGTTTTAGTGAGAAAACACAGGGTTTGGTGGGAAAAGAACAGACTGTGAAAGCAGGAGGCCTCATCACCAACCAGCTGATGACCTTGAGCAAATCACTTCATGTTCGGCCTTCCATTTCCTCAGCGACAAAATTAGGGTACTGGGCCATGTGATTTCGAAATCCCTTCGAGGGCTAAGTCCATTTCAGAAAAGAACTTTGGGTAAATAACCATATACCAAAAACTGTAACAATGTATGCTTTCTAATTCTGCTAATTCGCCATCAGAGATCCATATACTTTACCTTGTTCTTCTAATAACGGCAATGAATTTATACTGCCCATTCATAAAGTCTCAACTCTCCCACTCTGGACAAAAGCACAGATTCAAAAGAATGGATCTTGACTAGTTCACCAAGGACAAAAAGAAGCTGTAAAAGGATGATATTCTTGTTTTAGCTTTATTATCAACATGCCCTTATTATACTAATACGGAAATTCTAATGTAACACAAGCATGAAACTCCAAGGGTTTTAAATATTCTTTATGCGCCACCACCCCTAATTTTTAAAAGTGTGTTTTTAAATAGCAGGTTTCCTTAAAAGTTAATAGTAACCCGTATAGTATTCTTTCCGTTATATTACTTCAAATAGGTGCTATAATGAGCATCTGTTATTCAAGAGGCCTAAAATCTTTGGTCTTTTCTCGCCACAGTTTAATAGTTCCCTACTGTGTCAAGCACACCTTCTCCACGTAGAATTAAAAAAAGAAAGCAAATAAATAAATCAGAGATGAAATTTATTTCGTCAGCCTTCCTGATGATCACCCTTAATAAATCCTTCTGCTCACACTAACTGGAATAGATCTTAGTATCTGTAACTAAAACCTTGACCGATTCACGTGGCACGTATTCATTATTTCACATACAAGAGTGAGGTAGAAAGAAATAAGTAATACATAGAACGTTCCACTATAAGTCAGGAGTTCTCTGTTTCGAGCCAGGGCTCAAATCCACAATCAGCACCTCCAATCTCTCCTTACATGTACTTTCTCATAAATTTCATCACCTCTGCCAAGCAAGAAGAAAATGATTTTTGCCTAACTAATTTTCTATCCATAGTCTGATGACGGTAACTTGGAGAGATGTATGAGAACACAATAAACATCACTTTTTATACCAGCTCAAGTTTATGCGGAATCCTGCAGCGTTAGGTAGCACTGAACATTCTCAAACTGCAGACAAGGTGATCTAATGCTGTATCTGAATGCCAAAATGATCAGCACTCTGTGCCAAGGCACAACTTAATTCGCAAAGCAGCAATGAACTTTTCACTTATTTTCTCCCATCCCTCAGGGCAAGGTAATCATGTTAAAATCACAGACGCATCAGGTAACTAAAATATGACACTATTACCTAACACCAAAAGCAGACCGGGGACGCCGAGAAGTGATTATGAATGTTAAAAGTCTCTTGTTGGTAGAATCACATTAAGTCCCATAAAACCAATTGGCAAAGATGGAAAAGGTAATCAGTCGTTGATAATACTATTCTTTAAAACAGTCACAGTTTTACAAAGGCTGTTTTACGAAGATACCTAATATCTTCGAATAAGCAAATTACTCTGTACTATCAAATTGCACAACATATCTCTCAGGTAATACTCAAAGGCAAAACTTTTATGTAAAAGATCGCTTACATACTTCCGAAGCCAACGAATGACACTGATACTCATTCAGAAGGCATCTCTACGCTCTGGCAAATAGAAAGCGGGTATTCAATTCAAAGGAAAGGACAAGGATGTCTCAACAGAAATTCAAGACAAGTCTGCTTAAGTCAGTTCCAGCCAAGCTCTGGGTTACCGGCACTCAGAGCACCTGCACCTTTGTTACTGCAGTACCACTTCCCCCTCCTGCTGCCCCAAACTGTCTTTATCCAATACTTTGTAGTGCACTTAGCTTTAACGCTGGTAGAGAGGAGAATGAGAATACCCAGGAGTTAAAACATAATTATATTTGTCCCCAAGGACAGACAGGGCAAATCAATTTGCTAAAGGAAACTCAGAACTTGGCTACTTCGAAACAAAGTTTTAGAAATAATAATTTCATAGTCTTTCAGCAAAGAAGTTACTAAGATGACTATTGTGAGTACTGAGCTTTACTATGACTGCACTTGTACCATGTGTGTCCTTTGAAGGCATCTGGTTTTTTTTTTTTTTTTGCTCTAAGAAATGAAGTATTTCTGGGCTAGAAATGGCACATGGCCTAATGTGAAGTTTTTTACGGTTCCTCATATTTAGACTCTAACCTCAATCAATCCTACTGCAAGTTTCAGGATGGATATGATACTCATTTAATACTTCAGATGAGTAATTCCCAACGCTGGCCTGCAAAACAATACCAGCATTTGCAGGTCCTCAGAGAAACGAGAAAAGGAGAACTTGCTCATGAGTATTTCATAAAGCTAAATTTATTCAGTTGAAAGGGCTGTCCTTTCTTCTGAGATTATGTCCCATCCCCTTTGGGGAAGCGGGGTATTCAAATGCCCTTTCTTTATATAATGCTGAAAAATTTTTTTAATTACATGCATAAAATGCCGAAGTTTGGGTACAACTAACTGCTCCAGATCTTCTTTGCCTTTCCCATCTCCCATATCCCAACTGCCTTCCTTCTGGTTGCTCAGGCAAAAAATGAAAATAAATAAAATAAAACCTACTGTCATTCTTAACTCCGCTCTTTCATACCCCACTTCTAGACCATGATCATATCCTGTCAACCTTACTCTCAAAACATATGATCCATGTTCAACCACTTCTTACCACCACAATGAAGGCATAGAACACTTGCATTACCCAAAAAGTGGTATCAAATGGCTAATAAACATGAAAAAGGGCTCAACTGTACTAATCTTCAGAGAAATACAAATTAAATCCACAACGGAATACCTCTACACACCCATCAGAACAACTAAAATAAAATGGCAGACAATACCAAGTGATGCCAAGAATGGGGAGCTCCCCTATATTGCAGATGGATAAATAAACTGATATCATCACTCTGGAAAACTGTGCTTCAGTATCTACTAAAGTGAATACACACCCATCCCATGCCCCAGGAAGCCTACTCCTATTGATATCCCTACAGATAGCTTCACCTAAAAGACACACAGCGATTTTCATGGCAGCACTATCCACCAGCTAAAGACAAGAAACAACTGTGGTATCACGATACCATGGAATGTTCTACAGCAATAAAAATGAATAGACTGCAAATACTTGTAAGAATATAAATAAATCTCACAAACACAACATTGAAGGAAAGAAGCCAGAAACAAAAGAATATATTATGCACGATCATATTAATATAAAGCTCACAAACAGGCAGAAAAAATTCAGCTACAGTGTCAGTAGTCAAGGGGTAACACTTTGACTGGGGGTGGGTAACCAGGTCTTCTGAAGGGCTAGCAACATCCTGTTTCTTAATGTGAGGGCTGATTACACAAGTGTATTCACTTTGTAAAAATCCATCCCACGGCATACTTGAGCTTTTTGCACTTTTCTGTATGTCTGTTATACCACAATATGAAGTTTTTTTGTTTTTTTAAATTGCCTTTTCAATAAGGCTCTAGAATCTGTTCCGTTTTTTGGCCTCCTGGCCCATGTAATCCTACCTTCAGTCTTGTAAGAAGAGTTTCTTGTTTCTCTAGCTTCGGATTAATGCCTTCTATTTTCCATATTATTAGTGAACTTTTTAAATGTAAGTCTGATCGTTCTGCTCCCTGGATATTTAAAATCTTTCCCGAGCTCTCCTTTCTATAAGATAAAGTCCCAACTCTTCAGCATAATATATAGAGCCTTTCACTATGATGCCGATCAGTGGCAACATCTTCCCATTTAGAGAAAGCTTTTTCATAATCACTTTACCCCCTATACAGCAGAAATGCTCTTATACCCAAGCCCCAAATCCTGCCTGCCCTCCCCGCCCTATCTACTTCCTTTATTCTCTTCACATCTTAGAAGCAATATCATCTCTTCAAAGACTTCCTCTTCTCCCCTCTCCTTCCCAGAGTCACTAAGCACATTACAACCAGCTTTACAGGTGCTCTGCAAACACTGATAATTATTTGCTTATAAGTCTGTTTCTTACACAATTGAGCCATTCAAAAAATATGTGCAAGGAAATGCACTGAAAATACTTCCTACAACCTGATCTTCTAGATTGGGACCTTGACATTCACCTTTGTACTCCTGGTACCAAAAACCTATAGGAACTGGAGGTCCAATAAATGTTTTTGGAATGAAAGAAACCATCCTGACTCCAGGTAACCACTACCTTTTTCTCTCAATGCTATTAAATCACCTGTTTAAACCTATACTAGATTTCTGCCAGAAATTCACATGAAACAATCTATTTTCTTTCTTTAGAAAACAAAAACACTGATTGCACCTTGATTTCAGGAACTTCTCTCACCTTTCATTTCTTGAAGTTTCTCAACTGGGTCCCTCAAAAACAACTGCAAAGTTTTCGGCATCCTAGAAGACTATTCATTCAGCCTGGAGATTTTTACCCACCTTAAGTAAGGACTCTCTCGCTCCACTCTCGTCTTTTATATTTTACCTAACTTCTCTGTCTGAAAAACACTTTCTTTGCTTAAAAAGATAGCAAGAAAAAGCGACTCTAGCTTCTCCTTATCCTCATCTTGTTTTAATAGACTGAAAACTAATTTGCATATGCTTTATCTTTGTTAAAGCTGAACATAAATAAATACACTTTGTGACACAGCAAGTCCACTCTTAGATATATATCCAACATAAATGCACGCCATGTGCACCTCAAAATACGTACAAGAAAGGGTACAGTAGCCAAAGACTGAAAACTAAAACTCAAATGTCCATTAAGAGTAGAATATATATAATTAGTTACATATTCATACAATGGAAAACTATAGAGCAGTGAAAAAGAACTACAGCTATAAGCAATACATGAATTTCACACATTAAGCAAAGAAAAACAGACAAAAATAACATACTGTACGATTGCACTTCGATAAATTTCAAGAATATATAAAAACTAATATATGGTGTTAGAAGTCAAAACAGTGGTTACCTTCGGGGAATAAGGAGGGTCAGTGATTGCAAGGATGCATGAGAGGGCTTCTGGGGGGCTGGTTACATTCTCTTTCTTGACCCTGCATGGTAATTACACATGTATTCATTTTCTGATAACTTATTGAGCTGTATCTTTACAATTTTTACATATGATGTGTATTATACTTTGAAAAAGTTTTTTTAAATCATTGTGGTAATTTCAAATTTTTCCTCCAAGCCATAGGCCATCCTAGCTATAACCTCTTTAACATTTGTAGCCAGTCGGCCTAGTCTTTCTTTTCCTTTTACTCTCATTATGTGCCCTTTTCTCTTTTGTACACCACTTAAAACCTAGCTTCCTAAAAAAGTAAAAAGACAACACCCAGAATAGAAGAAACTATTGCAAATCACATATCTGATAAAAGATTTGTATCCAGGGTACATTAACAACAGCTACAACTCAATAATAATAAGACAAAAAATGTTTAAATGTGCAGAGGATCTGAAAAGACATCTCTCCAGTGAAGATATACAAACAACTAATAAACACACACAAAGACGCTCAATATCATTAGTCATTAAGGAAATGCAAATCAAATTCACAATGAGATACTGCTTTATACCCGGTAAGATAGCTAAAATAAAAATCCAGCAACAAGTACTGGCAAGGATATGGACAAACTGGAAGCTTCGTATACTGCGAGTAGGTATGTAAAAGGGAACTGCTACTCTGGAAAACAGTCTGGCAGTTCATCAAAAGGTTAAACAGAGTTACTGTGCAAGCCAGCAATTCTATCACGGGTATACAGCCAAGAGAAATGAAAACATATGTGCACATGAAAACTTACACATGAATAGCAGCATTATTCCTAATCCCCAAAAAGTGGAAATAACCCAAATTTCCATCAACTCATGGATAAACAAAATGTTATAGATTGATACAATGGAATATTACTCAGCAATACGAATTAAGTACTGATATATGCTACAACATGTATGAACTTTGAAAACATCATACTAAGTGAAAGAAGCCGGTCATACAATATGATTCCATTTATAGAAAACACCCAAAATAGGCGAATCTATAGAAACAGAAAGTACATTAGTGTTTGCTTAAGTCTGGGGGGATGGGAAGGGAAGTGGGAGCTAAAGGGCACGGGGTTTCTTTTTAAGGTGATAAAATGTTCTGAAATTGACTGTGGCATGGTTACATATTGCTGTGAATACTATAAAAACCACTGAATTGAACATTTCAAATGGGCTAATTATATGAAATGTGAATTATGCCATCAATAAAGGTGTTATCTTTTCTTAATCTGGCTTCTACTACAGTGGCCCTAGACAGCTGTGCTGCCTTCTTCAGAAGCAAGCCCCATTTTTGCTTATCATTGTGATCTGGAATCATACAGTCACAACTTTTGTTTCTTGAAGCTTCCCACTTATCTAAATGAAACCATACTCTTTGTTATATTTCTGCTGGCCTTGGAGATATACAATCTTTTCTCTGAACTTTGTGAAATCTCTTTCTAAAAATCTAGGCCATAAGACTCTCTTCCATCATGAAGAAACCTCAAGACAAAATAGCCTCTTTTACCTAAAGTTCTCAGCATGAATCAGTTAGTCACAATTTCCACCTTCTATCTTCTAAAACTAGAATTATCAATAAGCCAGAGACTTATCAGATGTCTCCATTTATAAGGCTGCAATTTCCACAAACATACAGATAGTTGAAAAGCACCATTTATAAACTACCTTATCTCTGTGCCCTTTGAACTCATACATATTTATTCAGGGATGCATTTAAGATCAGGCTCTGAGAATATAAAGTTGCAAAAGACAGTCCTAGCCTACAAGGCCTAATGGGAGAAGCAAATACAGAAAAATAATTTTAGTACATTTTGACAAAGCTCCCCCAGCTTCACTCTACCCTGACACTTAAAAAGTGGGTATAACTTTTTGTTACTCATCTGTCAACTTGGCTTGCTCCCATGAGGACAGATGCTCCCTTTGAGTCCCAAAACAGACAGCGCCCTGAACACAAGAGAATGTCAATAAACTGTTTGTCAACTGAATAACTGAATGAAAAAGCACAAATATGTCAAGAGAACCAAGCACCTTCCTCGGAAGTGCCTGTCCTGCCCTCTTAACCTCTGCTCACTGTTACAAATCCCAGCCACACCACTGGCCATACTACAATCCTTGCTGAGGCTGGCAGATAGCAATTAATAACCAGGAAAATATCCAAGCTGATTCCTCACTGTACCCCCTATCTTCTCCCCCATCTAAGACCCAGGGAAAATGTTCAGGATGACCCTTCAAAGACAACTTCTGATGACATGGATTCTCCTATACATGTAGATGAAATTTATTCTACAAATCCAAGAACCCACCATGGTAACTCAAATGAAGTATACCTTTCCATCAAGGTCTTTAACAATCCAAGGGAAAACAACTTCTGATGACATGGATTCTCCTATACATGTAGATGAAATTTATTCTACAAATCCAAGAACCCACCATGGTAACTCAAATGAAGTATACCTTTCCATCAAGGTCTTTAACAAGCCAACGGAAAGAGACTATGAAAACTGACAAGCTAGGAGGGCTTGTGAAGAAGGGTAATTGACACCTTCTGGATATTTATTAAATGCCATATAACGAACATCATAAGAGCTCCCATCTACTGGTACTGAATTCAAACAGTGAGAAAGGCATTCATACATTGTCTCATTTCATTGTGACAATAACCTTGTTAGTTAACCATCATCACTGTGCTCTTTTTAAAAAAGGAGTCAGAGATTAAGGAATTACCTGAGGTCTCACTGACAGGATGGAAACCAGGTCCTTAGTCCCAATGCTTATATGTGCCACTGCCACTTACTATGAAACACTGTGCAACCCAGACAAGCAACTTAGTTTCTGAATCCATTTTCTAAATCTAAACTAGAAAAATGAGGGAAACGCCTTCCTCAAACACTTGCTATGAAAATGTACATGAAATAAAATTGTTTCTTTTCTTGCTTCTCCTGTTATGATCTCTCCTAGCCTTAAATCATGGACATGCATTGAGTACACTGTGATTTGTAAATCACCTCTCACATCCCGTCCTAGAGGGTAGGCTCTGTTTTATTCACCTAGAAAAGATTAAAATGAAATTAATGTTTGAGAAAAGCATTTGGAATGCCAACTACCACCTTACAAAATTTTAGAGCACAGCACATCTGTAACTCAGAAACTGTTCGCAAAGAAATCTATTAGAAGCATTTTTAAAATACAGGAAACATGAAACTGTTAATAGTGGTTATCCTTGGGTGGCAGGAGAATTGCTGACTCTTTTCCTCTTTATACTGTCTTGTATTTTCCAAATTTTCCACAAAGCCTTATGCAATGCTTTCTTAATAATAAAAAGAAGGTAGACAATACATTTAAATGATTTCCTTCATCTCCTGCTAGACATTTTCCTCTATTCTTCCCGAGTTCCCCCAACAAGCTGGAAGCATCTTGAGAACAGGACTGCCAAATTACCTATACGACACTCAGCACAGTCCCTCACCCACAGCAGGTGCCTGCTTGCACAAAACAGCTCATTAAGTCTTTTCCTGGATGAATGATGAATATTCGGGTCATATTTAGAAACAGACCTTGCTGACTGATGGTAGGTGGACTAAGGTGAGAATGTGGCATACTTTTAATGGACTTAGATTACTGCAGTTATATATCGTTATTAAAAAGGGAGCTTTCAATCAAAGCAGGTAAACATAAAAGTATGGAACTCGAGGACAATGAACAGGTCTAAGGCCTTCATGCATCTTGCTATATATAAAGCGAGAGCACCAAAAAGAACTAAAATCAGTTAGAAGGTACAGCATGGCCCTGGTCAGCCACCAAAATTTAACCATACCCTTTAAAATTAATCTTTGTTCGTAAGGTTAAATAATAAGCCTAAATATTAAAGCAAACAGGAGAGTAAGATAAAACCATT
>NW_006494609.1:475420-537278 GCF_000325575.1 Pteropus alecto | reverse complement strand
TGTTATTACACCACTAAAAATCCTTATCTAATAAACCAAAGCAGAAAATCTTGAGGATTTATTTAACAGGAAAGAGGTCTTAAATATTCAGTTTGAAGAAATGACCTGTAAATAAAGTTTAAAGAAGTATACACTGGATTCAATAAACCTACAAAGCCCACAATTAAACAAAAATTAAAGCAGTAGAAATGTTCTTTTTCACCATGACCTAAGTTAACTAAATTTTTTTACTAGTGACGTCAATTCTGTTTAATCAATTGAATGTATGTTCCCTAGAAGCACACTTGAATGCCAAGATTGATTTTACACCTGGTTTTGTATTTTCAATTAACTTCAGTTAACCTCTCTTTAAAAATCTACGTATTTCTAATATGCTTTCAGGCTCTTAAAACACTTCAAAACAAAGCAGATGCTGACTTGATGACAGAATGACAATTTTAGGGCAACAGGCAGAAGTCAATGGCAGGATGACAACCTTACAGCAGATAAGATGAGAAAGAAAGTATTTCACCCAGAATATAAATTTCTCAAATTTCCTATCTTGCCTTCAGTCGGGAAATAAAGTGAAGGTGTTTTTACTAGGAAAATAATCTGTGGTTATTACAAACTCTGTGAAGATTTACATTTATTTCATCACAACTATATATATTTACATTTCACCTAGTAATTTGTACTAAAAATATCTGCAACCCCAGGCCTTGACCTTCCCTAACAGAGGTGGACCCATCGTGAGGTTGTTTCCCAGCTCTCAGTAAGTTCGATTAGTCAGAGAGAACATCCAATGACAATCATTACCTTGACTTGAAAGGAAGGGAAAAAATTAAATATATTATCCACAAATCTTCTCTAGGAGTCTGAGATACTTGCTCTTCTTCACCTCTTAAAAGTACACTCATCTACCACTTAATTTTTCTTAGTGAAGCCAGCAATAGGAAGAGGTGAGAAAAATTAAAATAAATGGTGTCACTTCTGCACAAGCCCTGGAAAAATGCAAACAGAAGTTTAAAGCTAGGCAAGTTATAACCGTTCTAAGCTCCAGTTTCACTGTTCAATGTTGGTATCTATTTCACAGGAATTTCATAAGGATAAAATAAGATGATGTAAGTAAAGAACCTAACATAGAACTTAATTCACTGCTGAAGTTCAATGAAAGCTTTATGACCATTATGAACTGAGCACTGTGGAGGTCACCTTGATAGACCCAAGTCCTATTACAGATACAGGGGGAAAAACCACCAGATGGGTCACATGCCAGTTCCATGAAATCCAGATCATCAGTGGAGATACAAAAAACAGTCCCTTACTCTCCACTGTGGCTCGACACAGACAGATGATAAACTACAGACCAGGCTTAAAAACCTACCAGTAAGCCAAGGCTTTCACCGGAGAAATGGGTGGAGAGCTTCCATCATCAGTGTGGCATAGTGTTTAAAATAAATTACCAGTTAACTAACAGGGTGATGGTCATTGCTACCCTATTATACATAGACAGGCTTTCTGGTATTCCAAACAATAAGATATACTCTATGCACACAGCCAAAACAAAACTGCCACTACCCTCGTCCCGACAGATGACTGCATTAGACAATTTCTCAACTAAGTAGCTGCTGCAATGTTTGTTAGTATACAAAGAAATTCTATAACAGAAACTCAATATCCTGACTCCTATTCCAAGTCTTAATGTCTATCTTGAAGCTTGTTAAAACGATTAGCAATAACGTGCCATGAAGTGCCTGGCACATTGAGCACTCAATAAATGGCACACTCATTGTTAATTTTATTACTAGGAAGCAACAAAATCAAAAGGTGGAACCCACCATGAAGCAACTGTGGATAGAGTGGATTCTTTTCAAACAAGAAATTAAGTTGTATGAGAACAACTAGATAAAGAACACAGTAACAAGCTTCACAAAAGGAAGTAAACCAGTGAACAACAGGTTAATTGGTTTACTACCCAAGAATGAATGCTGATGTGCCTGCCCATTCTTCTGGAGCAAATAAACATATAAAATGAGAAATGGTCCCTAGCCTCAAAGATTCCACATCTACCTGAGGAGAAATCACATGGTTTCCCACCTTGACTCTAGGTCCTAGGAAGGCAAAAGCCACAACTTTACATTGCCACACAATGCAGGCATTCAATAAACTTTGGTAAACGAATGAGACACTCGCAGGATCTCAAAAGTTTCCAAGACTGGCTTCACAGACTGTATGATCTGAACTTTCCAAAAACTGAGAATCCGTGTATTTAAAATGCTCCCCAGGTGATTCTGATTGTCCGTGGAGACTGAGAACCACTAATCTCATTGGACCCCCATGAATCGTCTGAATGGCCTTCACAACGACCCCATCCAGAATGATCTAGCTTGTGCGTACCTGCCATACATGCATGCAGTGCTACCAGAAAAGTTCTTTCTGGTGTGCGTTCAAGTATCTGTATTTACTCATTGGTCTACACTGTGGGGTCTGAGGAGACAAAGGTAACCTCTCCTCCTTCCACATGACAGACTTTCGATTCTTCTGACAATGGAAGGCATCCCTTCTGAGTCTTCTCCAAGTTAAACATCGTAGATAAATTATGCATTAATTATTAAGTGCTAAGCTCTTTAAGTATACAACACACTACAACATCATTTCTGGGAAGGGAGCAATCAAGGTGAGTTATAGAAACCAGAAAACATCAGTGAAGGAGGTGGGCCTTGAATGATGAGAATTTTAACAGATAAAACTAGAGTTTAGGAGCTGGTACTGCATCACAGGGGATAAGAGTAAGGAACACGATACGCAGGGCAGGGGATGAGAGAGAGAAATCTATGGGTGAGGAACTTAGATTTCACATATATACTGAATTGAGTGGAACTAAAATCAAAAATGAACAAAGGCTCAAAGGAAGTCACAACAGTTGGGAAGAGGAGAGAGCAGAGGCCCAGCATGTGAAGGCAGAGACACAGTACTGGAAAGGCCAAAGAAATCAGATAAACAGGAAAGGAGAGACCCAGGAAAAACGTCATAAGAACTAGCAGGAGAGTGTGAGTTTGATGTGGCAAAGCCCTGGAACCACTTTAGTTCCTCTGGGGTGGCACCTGTACCTAAGTGATACATTAGAGAGAGTAATCAGACAAGACGGCCTGGAGATTGGGACAGCAGGTATCAAAGTGCTCAGAAAGGAGAGCACTAGATATAAGAGCCAAGGGTCTGTTCTAAGATGATGGCAATAAAACGAAGAGAAGTTGAAAACAAGAATCAATTCAAAAGAAAACAAACAGCAAGGCTTGGTTCTGGACCAGACCAAAGGTAAAAGAGAAGAATCAGAGAGATGACTTCTAAGAGATATCTGAAAAATTCAAAGCAGCAGGCAAAGCTCAAGCAGGGAGAGACAAGACAACTGTGCAGTCACGTGTCCTGAGTGCATCTGTGGATTGGTACCTGGGTAGCTTTTTTGTTTAGGAAAGCTTCAAAGTTCACTCTCCGCTCCACAAACAGACTGTAATGTGGTTTTGCTATTTTCTCTGGTACCAGCACAGGCTGTAGTTTCTGTGTCAGCAGACAGGGAATATCTGGTTTTGAATCTGAAATCTGTAACATTATCACCAACATTAAAATGCTTTTAAAAAAATGTAAAGAGTGCTTTGACAGAGCTAGGTGAAGGAAGCCAGTCACGAAAGGCCACAAACTGCATGATCCCGTTTATATGAAACATCCAGACTAGACAAATCTATAAAAATGGAAAAGTAGATTAATGGTGGCCTGGGGCTGGGGTGAGGAAGTCGGGTAGGGTCTGGGGAGAAATGGGAGTGACTGCAAATGGCGTTGGAGTTTCTTTTAGGGGTGATGAATATGTTCAAAAAATTGTTAATGGAGATGGTTACACAATTCTATAAATGTCCTCAAAACTACTAATCTGTACACACTTCAAATGAGAGAACTGTATAGTAAGTGAACTGTAACTCAATAAAGGTGTTAAAAGAAAACTTAGGAGTGCATTAATAGGTACTGTGACTTCCGAAACTTAGAGAGTATCTCTCCAGTAAAAAACCAAGGCTTAACTTTAAATAAAAAACCATCAGGGGATTTGGAAAATATTAAAAGATATTTTAGAAAGTCTAAGTAAGTTGTATTCCTTCTAGGAGAAAACAAGTACGCATGGAAAAGACAGAGATTTAAACATATAGATTTCTTCATAATTATTTCTTACAACTGATGTAAATTTTCTAATATGTACTTCAAAAGGAAAGACAATGGCTTGGGGTTTTTTCCAACAATTATGTCAAGTAATATTATACTAGATACCTATAGTTCAATTTTTAGCAGCTGAAATAAAATAACAAATAGCAAGCCAATTCAATGAAAAGCAAAAGATTATATAACTTAACAATTACTGAGCAGATAGGTAAATCTATTTTTTAAGCTTGAGGACCTGGCTAAAACCCTAACATAGATATCCTCTTGTTTGAAAGACACCAGAGAACTACCCAAATTATTTCTGCCTGCACCACATCTCCTGAGAAACATAGTTCCTGTTCACCTGATGCCTTCCCTCATCGAAGCCATTATTGCCCTCTTCCCACTGAAAACTTAGATTATTTACTTAGACGGAGTCCCCAACAATTATCAGTCATTCCTCAACATAGGGTAGGCACTCAAAGGCATGTAACTTCTCTAAGTCACATGACCTGCAATGGGCACACACAGCCGATGCCCCACTGATGATGGAACGAGCAGCGAACTGAAGGGAGAACAGCAGAGTTTCTGTCCAAACTGCCTCATGGATTAGAAGAACCAAGAACCACGGCATCTCTTGACTGAAGATGTTCCTAAAGCAAAATCTCACTGTCGGGACGGAGCCAATTATGAGCAAATACTGCATTTCAAGGATATGACTATCAACTACGACCTCTGAGGAAAGTTAATCAATTCAAAATACCACTGATTGAAATATAAGACTGATGCTTTTGACGTTTTTACTTGGACCTTAAATTATAATTCAGTGGGTTCAAATATATATTTAACATATTTCACCTTCCTATAATGAAATTTTAAGCCATCAAAAAAACCTAGGAGTGTATAAATAGGTATCCTGAATCAAAAAACATGGACAGTGGTCTCCCCAATAAATTTGACCTATGAGACCCTATTTGTTAACTGGTCTAAGTTATGGAAAGCCTAAAATAATAAAGACTTTGTGAAAGTAAAGAGTCTTTTTTTACCCCCTATTAAAATATCCTCCTATTTAAATAAAATTACTTGGGCCTGAAACTATGTTTATTAAGGGGCAAGTCTGTCATACATGAAGTGTTCCAATGTTTCTACATAACATGAAGCTCCAGACACCCTGAAGGGAACCAGAAGCTGCCCAGGAATTGCAGAACGGATGAAGAAAGCTTTCCCAACTATTCAGAGAGAAAACCAGCCTGCCTTTGGACGGCAAATGCCAACTTCCCACAATATATTCTGACCTATGAGTTAAGAAGCTCAAAAGAGACCACAAAGTACCTAAGATGGTAACCAGTCTACTTTCCAGAAATTGTATCACCACTACAGGACATAACTTTAGAAGCTTTCAGTTATTTTTCTCATTTGATCTCAAGAATTCTGCAAGCAAATACTTTTCCCATCACGCAGATGAGAAAACTGAAGCTCATAAAGATTAATAGACCTACCCAGCTGCCAACCTGACTTCTCCCCTTGCATGTCCACTGGTATCTCCTACCCAAGACGAACAGAACAGCTCTTAACTCCCCACCCAAACCTGCTCCTCCAGTCCTCCCCATTTCTATAAATGGCAGCTCCATTACTCCAGTTGCACAGACTAAAATTCTTGGTGTTATCCTTGACTCCACTCTCTCTTTCAATCCACATCATCTCACCCTTCAGTGAACCAAGTTAGCGTCACTTGGGTTACGTCCAGAATCCAGCCACTTCTCATCACTTCCACTGCTACTCTTTACTTTCACAAAGTCTTTATTATATAAGTCTCATCTCACCTAGATTATTGCCAGAACCCCTAATATCTCCCTGTTTCCACCTTTGCCTCTCTGCCCCCCTCATTCTATTCTCTACACAACAAAGTTTTGTTCTTTAAAAATAAGTCAGATCAAAACATTTTGTAACCTCCAGTGGCTTCCTATCACACTCAGAGTTGTTCACTGCTATATATCCAGGATGGGAACAATATCTGCCACCTAGAAGGTACAATGAATACTGCTGATTAGTAAATAAAATGACCAAAGTCACAGAGTCAGGACTACAGCCAATCTTCCAATGTTCTTTGGTGACAATGAGACCAGATTTCCAATAGCCAATGATCCACATGGGAGAAAATTTTTAAATTTTACTTGGCAAAACTGACTCTTATAACGCATAAGCGATACTATGTTGGATTTATAACAACAAATTAAAATGAAAATATCATTTTAAAAAGTCACAAAATCTCACACTGGGTTATCAGAATATCACATATTTGGCAGCACGGGCAATTGCCAGCTTAATTATCACAGTGCTGTTTACTCAGATCTTCAGTGTGACTTCTGCATTCAGTGACATGATGTCACCTTATCTCAAGACTACCACACACATAAATGACATGAGCTCTAAAAGATTCAGAACTGAGCACCTAGGAGAAGAGGCGATAAGCATTTCTAAGCCTCCTACACTGGTATTAATTACACCAGTCATCTGAAACAGGAATTAAGTTTCTAGGGTGTTACAAGTAACAGCAGAAAGGTTAGATTCAGGATTGTCTTCTACCAAAATTACAAGGAAAGCCTCTCAACGTTGAGTTAAAATGTTGCTTGTTTTCAGATCAGAGCGAAACTAATGCTAAAATTATCCACCATTATAGAAATTTCCCACTAAAATGTTTTAAAGTTAAAATCAAAAACCAAATTTCTCTTTCTTTGCTTCTTTCAAAAACACTTCTACTATCTGCAAAAAGCCCTACCTAAATCACACTAATAAATTCACAGAATTTTAACGACTGACTTTCAAGGAAACTTAAGTTTCTTCCCTTTACAAATGAAAAGATTACCTAGTATATAGTAAGTGAACACTGGAAACTTGTTAGACAAACAAGCAAAGGAATGAACGAATGAAATAAGATCCAAAAAGGGTATATTGCTTTTTTGAGATCTGATAATTAATGGGAAAATCCAGAATTGGTCAAAACTAGGTTTCTAGATTCTCTTGGAGCAGGCGTGGAAATAGCAGAAACCAAGATCTGAAAACCTGATTTGGTTCCTCAGGAAAACCTTAACTAAGATTCATTAAAGCCAGTTTCCTTTAGTTCTGTTACTTAGAAAAGCATTTGATAAAATAAATTTAGCCAAGACACATCTCCTTGGAAACCAAAAGGCAGAATTATCTAGAGTTTCTTTCTTCCTCTACACAAAAAATATGTAATTTAGGACTATTTTCATAATAAATAACTACAACTGTTTTGCATCAGAAGTAACACAGGTGGCCTTTTACTAAAGGAAAAATCCAACCAGCTGAGAGGAACAGGATACTGAAAAGGACCACATCAATCACTAGAAGAGTGTCAACCTCATGAGAGCAGGAACCGTGCATTCTTTTCTTTACTAGCAGCAGCCACCATCCCCTGGTATATAGTGGGAATCAATAAATACCTATGGGATAAATGAGTAAGTTTCTCCTTAGAGACCTACCATGTAGACATAAGTTCATCTGGTCACTATTAAATCCCTCTTTACTACAGGCCTACTATATGCAAGCATACGACACTTTTCCTCCACAGAAATCCTACCTGTCCCTTAAAGTAATACACCCAACCAAAATTATCCCCCCAGTTTTATTAAGAAGGTGAAAAAAGTATGTCTTAAGTAGTCAAAATTACTTATTGAAGCGGTCACTTATTTGCTGTTCTGGCCCCAATCTCTCTCTTTCAACTCATCCTATACAACCCAGCAGGTTAATTTTCTATTCTTTGCATATCCAGAAAATAAAACTTAGCTGTGGCTAAGTACTCTGTCTCTATATATGACCCACTGCTATTCAACGAGCAGATATGGAAAATCAGAAACTACTATATTAGAATACAAAAGGCAATACGGTGTCAAGGAAAAAAATCAAAAGTGATAGTTATTATAATAACTGATACCATTGAAAATCCTGAGATTACTACTAGAGGCTTTCATTAAAGACTTCCCTCAGCACTATGATATACATGACACAGATGGGTTTTGGCATTTACACCCACTGAAGTACACATTCAATCTTTAGGATCAATTGCAGGTCCATTGCCTTTTTGAAGCTTTCCCAAGCCACTGGACTAAATATCTGAAAGTGCTTTGTAGACTAGGAAGTGCTAGTCCACAGCTCTTACTGCACTAGCTACCAACTGACAGCCTCACATACATTCTACCATTTCCATCATGTTACCTCATTCTTAAGTGTCTAGTCCCCTCAAAAAAGTGAAAAAGTATTTGAACTGTTTTCTCTATTGTCAACTTCTCTATTACTTCTCCATTACTCAACACCTAGAATAGCATCAAAGCATCACTCACACTTTTTGATTTTAAAATGTATCACGAAGCTAAAGTAATCAAAACAGAGTGGTATTGGCAAAAAGACAAATAGACCAGCAGAATAAAACAGAGTGCCCAGAAATAAACCCTCACATATGTGGTCAACATGCCTTCAACAAGGGTATCAAGACCACTCGATGGGGAAAGCACAGTCTCTTCCACAAATGGTGCTAGAAACACTGGATGTCTACATGCAAAGGAATGAAGTTGGACCCTTACCTTACACCATACATAAAAATTAACTCGAAATGGATTAAAGACCTAAAAGTAAGAACTAAAACTATACAACCTCTAGAAAAAAAACACATGGGGAAAGCTTCATGACATCGGACTTAGCAATGATTACTTGGCTATTACACCCAAAACACAGACAGCAAAAGCAAAGACAGACAAATAGGACTACATCAAACTTAAAAACGTTCGTGTATCAAAGGACACAATCAAAAGAGTAAAAACGCAACCTACAGAATGGGAGAAAATATTCACAAATCATATATCTGATAAGGGGTTAATATGCAGAATAAATTAAGAACTATAACCCAAATGGTCAGACTTGAAAAGACATTTCTCCAAAAATGATATTCAAATTGCGAACAAGCATACAAAAGATACTCGATATAACTTATCAGTGGAGAAACGCAATCCAAAACCACAATGTGATATCACCTCACACCCATTAAAATAGCTACTACTACTAAAAAACAAAATCACAAATGTTGGTGAGGATAAGGAACAATCCTTGTACACTGCTGGCAGGTTGTAAAATGGTGCAGCCACTATGAAAATAGTATAAAGGCTACTTGAAAAATTCAAAATAGAACTACTATATGATCTACCTCTGGGTTGTATCCAAAAGAACTGAAAACAGGGTCTCTTAGAGATATCTGTGCACCCATGTTCAGAGCAACACTACTTACAATAGTCAAGAGGTAGAAGCAAACCAGATGTCCATCTACAGATGACGGATAAACAAATGTGGTCTATACATACAATGGAATGTTATTCAGCCTTCAAAGGGAAGGAAATCCTGTCACATGCCAACATGTACGAACCTTGAGGACATTATGCTAAGTGTTATAAGCCAGTCACAAAAAAACAAATACAGTATGATTTCATTTATATGAGGTATCTAAAGTAGTCAAATTCACAGAAACAGAAATAGAATGGTGTTTGCCAGGGATGAGGGGAAGAGAAATGGAGAGTTGTTTACTGGGTATAGTTTCAGATTTGCAAGATGAAAACATTCTGAAGATCTGTTTCACAGCAATACGAATATACTTACTACTGAACACTGGTTAAGATGGTAAATTTTACGTTATGCAGTTTTTACCCCAGTAAAAAAATAAGTGCCAACATGCAATTACCGAATGGGATTTCCCCGTTCCACCTCCACGGCAGGAGTCTAAGCGGCCAGGCCCTTCTCGCTGTTGACAGTCATTTCCAAATTTCTTCCAAGCTGTCTTTTTTATAATCAATTGGACTATATAGAAGATCAGAGACTCTCTTTTTCACCCATTTAAATGAAGTTTCCACAAACCCTAGTCGGCTGCTTTCTGGTTTAAGCCCAAGTCAAGTATAAATCCAAAAATGAAATAAAAGCCTTTGCGTTCTCAATTGGGCGGGGGAGAAGCATAACAGAATCACCTACCGAGTTTCTTCAAATCACCTATCCGCCTAATGTCCAGCATGCTTCCCCAGAGAAAAGTCCCAGTGTGATTTTCTATCCCCTCCACCAAGCACTCACTGCTCCCCCAAACACATCCAACCCAAGCCACTGAAAACCACTATTTTAAAACATATCTTGAAAACGGCCTTCAGAAAAATTTTACCAAAAGCATTTATTAGGCTGAAGTCTTTGAACTTTCAATAAATCTTTTCTGTAAATCCAAAACTCTCCATAACTTATCATTTATCTACTGAAACACTATTTTCTTATGCAATTATTATACCTATTTCCTATTACAAAGGATCAGCACTAAGATTCTAATTTTAAAAAATAAGGTAATATTGTGACTCTTTTTGAAGAATCACAAGCATTTCTCAAACTGGAAGAGAGACGAGGGTTAGCAACCACACTCAGGCTCAGCTGGGGCAAGCTTTCCTAACAGGTTTCCCAAGGGCACATTCTGTGCCAGAAGTCAAGCCAGACCCCAAACATATATATACACAGAGCACTCTCTTTACACATGAAATACCAACCACTCAGAAGTCAGACTCTGGCAAACTATACTGGCAAAACCTGCAGTCCAAAGTATGGTAAGGGGAAAGGGGAGACTCAAATCAACTACATACTAACTCTCATTTCAAAAGTAACATGTGTTTTTGAAGTCTTCGAAAGAATAACATGGTTCTGACAAGTCACAAACTTATACTTTTTGGAAAAAATATGGGAAAGTACTGCTTTCCATTTTTTTCCTAGATACACACAGGTGAAATAAGCAATAAAAGTCAAATTGGGGGGAAATTTTAGAACATTCTATTAATTTATAATTATGTATCTTATAAACATCTCCATCTAAATACTTTCTCTCCTTGAAGAGGCGAGGTACCACAGTTCAATTACCAACTGCTTCTCTGAAAGCATCAAGAACTGAAAAGAAACTTGTAAAAACAAATAATCAATCTGGAACTAAGACTGTTAAAGGAAATGTAAGGAGCTCACAATATGCCCAACTAGAATTCCTATCTAGGCAAATAATTGAGAATATGAAAAAAAAAGAATTGTGAGAAGAGCCAAAGTAAAACATACTCATCACAGTCAAGTCTTGATTACAGGAATATGATCATTCAGCACACAACCCTTTGCTTTCTATTTCTCAATAGCTTTATTCTGAGAAGTTGAGAATTCATTCTAAAAGGAAGCAAGATGCTGAACCACAAAAACCATATAGTCAATGACTTACTTGTAGCTTTGGTAAAAGGTTTTGCGGAAGAAGTGGGCAGAGAGAAGAGGAATAACCAAGTCCACTATTGGGTCTGTGCAGTTCATTTAACCCGGACCAGCTCTAGGAGAGGAGAGAGGAAAAAAGGAATCCAGAGACCTCCGTGGCTGGATGTCCTGTCTGCTCAAGTTGCCTCTGAGTTTCCCCTGTATTTGTGTAAACGTAACTCTCTCTCTCCAAGCCGGCATTCTCCAACAAGTATACATTCTCCTGCCTCTCCTGAATTAAAAAAAAAGGGAAATCTAACATTATGTAATTGTCCATTCCCCACAATTTAAAGTTAGGCATACTACAATCCTAATTAGAGGGAAAATGTAGTGCAACATGACAAGTAACAAATTAGAAATCTAAAGCTGAAAATTCTCATCACAGACCTCCAGAGGCAAAGAGAAATAGCTTTGCCTGACTCCGTGGCACACTGGCCAAGCACTGCTGTTTACTAAGGTCCAACTAAAGAAGCCCCTGACATGACGGCCAGAGGGGAGGGGAGTTGGGGGGCTGGGAAAAAGGAGAAAAGGGTTAAAGTACAAATTAGTAGTTGATAGAGGGTCACAGGGATGGGGAGTACAGCATAGGGAATGCAGTCAGCAGTAAGGTACTGGCTAGGTGCAGAGCCAGAGGAGAAAAAGAGCAATCAGGGGGATCATTTTATAAACTATAGAAATGTCTAACCAATGCACTGTATACTTGAAACTAATAACAAAATTTAAAAAAAAAAAAAAAGAAGCCCCTGACAGTCTCCTGTGCCTTTTTGGTGTCATCTCTCTAGACCTTCAAGAAAACACACATTCTCTTTGCAGCTGGAGACACCTTACTCTCCCCAGACCAGAACAAAAGGAGAAAATGAAGGTGGACTAACCCTCACCCTCAAAAGATACACCTAATGGATTTTCTTACCCTCGTGATCACAAAACCAATCACACTCACGTCATTCCATCCCTCACTCAAATCTGTGTTTAAAAGAGCCTAAGAAAATGGAATCTTTCCCGTGTTTCTATGACTCACTCCACAGCTCATCGAAAGCCTATCAAAAGAATAAATGAGCTGTCATCTAAGAATAATTAACTTACATATAGTTGACCCTTGAACAAAGAAGTGGTTAGGGGCACCAACACCCTGTGTAGCGAAAATCTGAATATAACTTTTCACTCTCTAAAAATTTAACTAGTTATAGCTTACTGTTGACTGGATGCCTTACTGTTACTATAGTCAATTAAGACATATTTTGTATGTTATATGTATTTTATACTATATTCTGGAATAAAGTAAGCTAGAGAAAAGAAAAATGTTACTAAGAAAATCATAAGAAAGAGAAAAATACATTTACAGTATTTATTTTTAAAAATCTACATACAAATGGATCCACGTGGTTCAACCTGTGCTGTTCAAGGGTCAACGTAAAACCTTTGGAAAACAAAGTGCCACATCAGTGTTCTGTTTCGTTTTTAATTAGCTAGGCATAGAAAAAAACTAAAAGCAAAAATCCAATGAGGCCAACTTATTTCTTATACCAAAAAAGTAGAAGTGCGGTGGATAGAAGGCTGGATTGTCAATCTCAAGTGACAATGAAACACCCATATATTAAACAGCACTGTATGTGGAACAGATACAAATTTTTGTGAGAGCACTAAAGGAATAACATAACACTTACCTCTCCCTGGAACAGGGAGAACCCCTCACCTAAAGGGCAGTCACCAAACTGGCAGGAATGTTTCTCCTCTCCTGACTCAGATTACGCCAGTGGAAGGTAATCAGTAACATTCTCAATGGAAAGCTCCTGCAACATCTTCCTGATTTCTGCACAGTTATCCCTCCACCTAACTGATCCTCTCCACCCCCGATGCCCCTGGTGACCCTTCCATGTAGCTGAGAGAAGGTCTAAACGTTGCCACTGTTCCAGAAATAAGGAAGGTACAAGCACTTCTTTTGCAAATGAAAAATGAGTTTAAGAAGAAAATGGTAAACTAGAATAAATTAAGTTTGGCTTCTCTAAAGAGCATACAAATACATTATGTTCTGAATTAACGAATTTAAAAAAAAAAAAAAAAAAAACTACTGGCTCTACCAGGTAAATAACACGATTTCTTTTTCCATAACTTTGTAATATGAGTAACTCTAAAGTTTAGTTACCAAACAATACTGTTTTCATAACTTTTTGACCTTTAAGCAGATTTTGTTTCCTTAAATTTTTCTTCTTGTTTCGCATATTTAATGAACACTGAACACTTAGGTACAAGGGGAAAAAAGTAGTAACAAATTTTAACATAATAGACTTTCAGGCAGGAAGAAAAAACAGGAAAGAGTAGTACAGTTAAATCTGAAAACCTGACTACCAATCAGTGCCTGATCATTGACTAGTTCTATAACCTCCAACAAATCACTTCAACTTTCCCAGCTACAGTTTTCCCATCTGTAAAATGAGGAAGATGAGCCAAATGATTTATGCTCAAAAACCCTTCTAGTTCCAACAATCTAAGAATTTGTTCATCAGGAAGTAAGAAAATGCAACTGCAAATAAGACTTTATGGTTTACAAAGTACTTTCATACTTATAGTCTCAATTATTGCAGCAAAGCTGTGAGGCAAGCAAGTATTGTGCTAATCTCTACAAAAAATAGTTTTTCAGAAAAACAGTTGAGAAAGAGGTTCAAATTTTTTTTTTTAAGATCCCAGAGGTGGAAAATTTGAAGCCCAGACCTTCTGAGAATACTTTGTTCATATTTCAGTATATCAAAAGTTATTATTTTTTAAAACATTAACTTTTAAAATTATTTATTAAATTATTCCAAAAATTAATTTAAGTTAAAATTCAAAAATAATTGCCTGCTATGCAAAAGCTTTATGGGGGCATCAGGGTGCATAATACCAAACAAGGAAAGGTTACTACAAATGGCCCCAGTGGATGGTTAAGCTCCTTGGGGCCAGGAGCATACTTTAACTCACCATTGGAATCACGGACTCCAACAGCATGCCTTCTAGGTAGAGGCACTCAATACGTCCTGTTTAACAATACAAATCTCAAAGGTTAGGGATATAATGACATTATGGGGAGAGGAAGTCTGTATTTGAGATATGAACTGTGATTTTAGTCAAAAGAAAAAAAGAAGCATGCTATATATCAGAGCTCTAACTCTACGTTAATGGGAACGAGTTTATTTGTCTTCCTCAGAGAAAGTTCAATTTGGTCAGTGAAACAAAAGGCTCAAATCTGAGCTGTCATCAGAAAATCTTTAGACTATTCATACATCATATGTGCACTGGGATGGACCAACAGAAATGATAACATGACAGTGAGGACCTGTAGGAAGCAGAGAATCATGTTATCATTAATCATGACATACTTTCACCTAAATCAGAAAGGTTCATGGAATCTGTACTCATACTGTTCTGCCTCTTCTCATACTCCTGGTTTCACAGCTCGAAGAGATAGAAGACAGTCATTTATTGAAAAGTTCAACCTGCAAACTTTAAAAAATATACCTCCTATCTCAACTCATAGTCAACCGAGATCTCCCAAAGTCTACTAAACTCCTAATCTCAAGCAATCTGCAATCTGTGACCTCAATGAAGTTACTAGAAGGTAGTTTTTAAAAAGATGCTTTAAAATGAGGGGGCTACATCAAAATTACATGCCTAATTCAAAGCAAAAGCAAATACAAAAGCCCGAAAAAAGTAAAGAATAGTTTTAAAAATCTCAATATACAATTTCAGTGAGGTGCTTTGGAATTATTACCAAGAGTTCAAGTCAACCTTGCCGCAGAATTCCAGGATAAAGTCACAACACTGCCTGATGTTTCAGATCTAAGTTGATTGCACCAGAATTGCAATTTCAAACTCAAAGAGCAGTACCAGGAACAGCAGAGAAGCTAACAGCAACACCTACTGACTGTCTTGAGCCACTTGCCAAACTTGTTCTCTCAGTCAACAAGAGAAATCTAATGATACAGTCAACTTCAAAAGTCCTTTACTTAAGCCTAATGAGATAAGAAAATAGCCACATGAAACCATTAATCCCCCAAAATCTCTTATTTTGCTCCTAACCATTTATGTGCAAATCACCACCCAAGTCATTTTAAATGCACTAATTGCTAATGCTTTAGTATAAATAACTTATTCCATGGGAAAAAATGTTTTAATATTAATATTCTCATTAATAACCGGTATGTCATCTAATAGTCAGAGACATCAGTGACCATAAACTGCTTTACGTAAACCTTTTACTTGAAATTACTGCTGTTACCACTGTTCTATATTACTCCCATCAGCTTTTTTAATCCTCGTAAAAGTGACTTAATTGCAGCTTTCATAAAAAGGAAAAGGAAAAAGTGAAAGTCATTAAATCAAAATTATATAGAAAATTAATACCGTTACTAAACTGGCTGCAGAGAATATTATAGGACTAAACCTTGTACTTTTTCAAAAGATTAAATCAGAGAATCTTTACCTTAGACGAATATTCCATATGAAAAAACAAGAGAAAGTTGACACTTAACTCCTACAGAGTAGCAGTATAAAAACAATGGCTTAAGAGTCTGAGTCAGAGTTTCAACATGAAAGGTTTGCTTTATAGAGGAAACGCCAACCCCAGTTCATCCAGATAGACCTGGAACCTGATGAAAGTCAACACCTTTCCTCTGAAATTTGCATCGCATCACTGGCTGCAGTTTAGAAATATAATCGTTTAGCAGGTAGTAAGAATTTCAATAAATGCTACCTTCCCTCAGGAAAAATAAAATCTATAAGATAAATGCCGTCTAGGGGTCATCAGTCTCGAAATGCTTCCTTTCGAAACGAATACCAACAACTCAATTAAACATCTTCCTTGAAAGTGAGCCAATTCCCTTGTCTCTATGTTTTCCAAACAGGGAACCCGATGAAATTTCAACCTGCCCACCACGATTACTTGTCTTCCTAGAAATGCCATGGAGCGATAGGGAGCCTCGCAAATTTCTTTAAGGTCAGGAAAGAAGTTGGAAACAGATGGAGCGAGGGAGTAAAAGTTCCTTTAGCAGTACCCTCACGCCTCCCCAGCCCCCTTGCGGTTTACTTGCAGCAGGTTAGAGCATCCCAGAATTTCACTCCCCAGACTCCCCCGGAAAGAAATTAACCACCCGCGGGCACCAAGCTGCTCTTCTCCTTTCTCACGATTAAACCTTCTCGGCCTGTCTTCTCCAGCTCAGCCTGCAAAGCGCTCACCCAGGTGACTGAAAAGGAAGGGTCGTCGTGTGGAGAAGAGAGCAGCGGCGTGGGCCCAGCCATCCCAACCCGGGCGCGGGTCTCCCAGCCTCCCCCACAGGCGCCTGGCCGACAGTTGTGCAGATTCGGATTCCAAGGTGCGTGCGCGCACGCCCGGCGCGGTGCAGCCCGGACTCGCTCCCGCCGGGCTGCGCTATCAGCACGCCACCAAATCGGAAATAAAACTTTGACCGGCCTCCGGGTGTCCTACTCCCAGTCCTAGACTCGAGCCCCCGCCAGAAAGGGGGTCCGGGGCTGTCAACAGTCCTGCAACCCCGCTCCCCTGCCCGGCCCCGGGGCGCAGGAGCCACTTACCGCTGGGCCCAGCCTCTTGGTGCGGCCGCGCGTCCCGGGTGCGTCCGCCGCGCGCTCTCCCTGGGGAGAAAGAGAAACCGTGTAGACCGTCGGCGCGCGCTCACTCGCCGCCTCTTCTGCGGAGAACGGCAGGCGGCGAGGTCGGGGCGGGCGCCGAGCGAAGGGGGACCCGGTGAAGGCGATAGTGAATCAGTCCAACTCCCGAGCCAGGCTTTAAGGGGAACCCGGAATGCACACCCGAGAGCAGCCGGCGGGGAACTCGTTCCTAGCAGAATGGGGGGCGGAGATGCCCCGGTCCCCGGGCATCAACTATTGTCTGGGCGCTCGGGTCCCCGCTCGCGCCGCCTCCGAGGCTCAATGCCCCCCATCCCACCCTCCTGCCCCCAGGAGAAAGAGTTGAGGGGGCGGCCGGCGCAGGCAGCGAGTGCTGAGCGTCTAGAAATCGGGGGTCCCGAGGTCCGAGGTGGGCGGCGGGGAATCGGGAGGTGCGTGCCGAGTGGGGGAGGGGACAGGTAACTGCAGCCCCGGGCGGGAAGGCTGGGGAGGATCGGTAGGGGAAGGAAAGGAGGAGGAAGCCACGGAGGCAGGAGGGGATGGAGTGGCGGGGGGGCGGGCAGGGGGTGGCCTCTGAATCCCAGACCTGGCCCTCCCCGGGTACCCTCCTCCCGGGGACTCGGCGCCGCACTGACTTTCGCTCACTCGCTCACGCACGCACTGAACTCGCTCACAAAGTTGCCGGCGATGGAGGCGCCGCACTCGCCCTTCCCGTCCCCTCCCCTCCCCGCCTCCCCGCCCCATTCCTTCCCCTCCTTCACTCCCTCCCTCCTTCCCCCCGGTCTCCGGTGAGATCACCGCTGGGTAGCTCGGCGCTGCGCTCAAATCTCGCGAGAATAAGGGCAGCTCTGCCCAAGTGGCGGGGGAAGTGTAAGGAGTCGGAGGAAGGTGGGGGGACAGCAGAACTCCTAGTTGCTATGACGACGGCAAAGCCCTGGATTCCTGTCTCCTGCGGAGAGCACAGACAGCCAACGTGGGTGCAGTTTTCAACCTGCCCCCTCCCTTGCCCGACGCCCTAATGGTGGAGAAAGCGAGGGCTAGAAGCGGGAGCATTTTTAAACCTCTTCAGAGAGGATATCTGTAAACATCAGCGTCATGCTATCTGGCTAAATTTGGCAAACGAAGCTAATTGTCTTTTTAAGAGGTCCTGGGGCAGATTTCTGCCAGAGAAGCCTGTGCATATCTGTACCCCCAAATTTCTACTATGTATTCAGTTTTTGAACTCCCCAGCTAACGTCATTCCTCAACCCCCGCGCACTCCATAACCCCCCTCAGTCTCCTTTCCCCCGCCCCCTCACCCCGCTGCATCCCCACCACCACCTCTAGACTGGTTTCCTTGAGAATCTGCCTGATTCAACTTTGTATTCTTAGAGCTTCCACAGGCTTGGTACATAGTAGGTATTTACTTAATGTCTATTGGGGGGAAAATGAACTCAACAATCTGTATTTGTCCTCAATACTTTCCTTTCACCCTACCCTGGAAAATACTTACGCTAAGACTATATTTCTGCACCCCAGTTACGTTGTTGACGCTATTAAACTATCCTCTCATTTCTTTTCATACAGACTGTGTCTGTTTTTAATAGTTAGAATTCTTCTCCATCTTTGTCTCATAAAAACCCTAATCACCATGGAGGGCATTTTTTTTTTTTTAATCATTAAACTTCTTCAAATGACCTACTCCAAAATGCTGTTAAGGATGAACATGAAATCTTCTCACCCCCAGTTGTTTTCCTTTAATTGTAGAGACTTTGAGGGGAAGGGAGAGATCGGACACTGTAAATAGAAGTTGAGTTTAAACTTTAGATTTCAAAATGAATGAGTAAAAATCGATTCCATGGTATGTGAAGTATATCTCAGTTTTAAAAATAGATTCTTTCTCTATTTACGTCAATATGCAAAAACCATTATTCAACTCAATCCTGTAAATCTAGAAACCTAAAAAAGTTCATGAAAACTCTTAAACTACGTACAAGCTTAAATGCTATGTGAATGAAAGTTATATTAGAAACCTAGTGATATAGTGATAAAAAGCACTAGACAAAGTCAAGAAACTAGTATTTGAGTTTTTTCTGTGTCACTAATAATTGAGTCTCCTTAAAAAGTTAATTTTTCTGATTCTTCATCTGTAAAATGAGAGGTAGCCCAGATGTTAGGTCATTATGTCTTTAAAATTCTATAGCTCTTAGATCTATAAAAATTTCCAATAAGAGATATTTTCCATTTACATCAAACAGAATAAAAAACATGAGTGTTTCATTTTATAGTAGTCCAGTTTCATAAAGTTTAGCTATATGTTGACAAGTTGATTTTAAAGTTCTGTCTCAAGTATAAAAACAACAAAAATATTGACCATGTTACAGTTATTCAAAGGGAATCCATTGTTCCTGATTTGCTTTTAGACTAATTCAAAACAGATTCTTTATTATTTAATAAATATGCTAATTCAAACCAAACACACAAACTAAATGCTTCCACACCCCCACCAAAATAACTTTAAGACGGTAGGAAGGAAGGAAAGAAAGAAGGAGGGAAGGAAAAGTGAGCCTTAAATTCACGGACTGGTATTTTTAATATCAAAAATTTACACACAATGGAGTATCACCACCAAGCCTGTTGATCTGTTTTAAGGCACCATCTTTCACACCATTGTAAATCAGTTGCTGTTCATTTGCTCTGTCTCAACTTTGAACAAAGTTTTGCCCTTAAAGGATGGCTGCCAATCTATATCCACCACACAGTACAGTTTCAGGGCCACCTGTTTTACGATTCCCAGATAGCCATTTGATACACTTGAAATAATTGACCCAAGTGCTAGCCAAATCTATTAACTTTATTCAGTGCTTCTTATGAGGCTCAAGAGATGGGTATTGGCCTCAAATTACAAAAATAACTTCCCTAACCTTCAGGCAGAGTAGAATAGTAGAAATTGTTCCAGGGAAAAACTGCTCTTTCAAGGCCCTAGGCTACTATTTACCCTTCACTGGTGACAGAACTTTCACCAATGTTTCTGAAGGAAATAAAAGACGAAATCCAGCAAAGCTAAGGTTCTAACTGTGCATTCTCTAGGTCAGACACTCCTTCTGCAGCCTCCCTGACCTTCTAGGGTTTCATATTTGCAGACTAGGGGCTGCAGAAGAGGGAAATGAGGAATCGAGAGTTTGCCAAGCACAGAGTAGGTCTCAACCCACGTCCTGCCAACTCTCTTTCTTGGCCTCCTATTCATCTCCACCCTCACACCCAAGGAATGTGTAACCATTCCTAGTGATAAGGAGAACATCTAGCCATTTACCAGGTTACTCCCTCCCTATTTGCTTCATAGTTTTTTAAAGCACTGTTTAATTCATTTCTCTCTGATAATTCACTTCTACTCAACGGTATACCCTAGTATATCAAATATGGGATGAATTTTGACACAGAAGGCTATCAAGCAAGGAAAATTGATATTTTTTGATATTATAAGCATCAATTCACATTCGCATGTTTTATGTTAAAATCTGGTTTATCCAGCCTATTATCAGTTCAGAACTTCCTATTACTGGCTATACATCTACAGGGCATTACTAATACTCAAAAAAATGATGCTTAACTATTAGAAAGAACCAAAAAGCCCCCATGTCATCAAAGATTAAATTATATCCACCGGTGTTTCAATTTAAGGGTTTTATTGTTTTAGCTTTATGTGGTGTACTCTACCTAAATACTAGCTTTCACCAACCTACTTGCATCTGTTTACATACTCTCTTCTGTCCTCCTGTCACTTATGGTGAACTCTCAGCATTCTTAGTGAAGATTCATCTTGTCCCATTTCTTCTGACTCAAGAACAGATTCAGCAATGGTTCCCTCTCTATAGCATCAGGAAATTTTTCAAGCGCTTACAAGAGTGTTGTAATATATGCCATGGCATAAAATAAATAAATAAAACATTTCTTAGATACCATGTCGACCTCTGCTTCATATACCACTGGAATCTTCAAAGGTTTTTCCACAGATGCCCGGATGTCTTCATCTCCAACTCTCTTGAATCCACTCCGGGCAGTCTTTCGCCCCCACCACTCCAGGGAAACGGGTCTTCTCAGCGTCCTTAGTGACTGCCTCCTTGCTAAATTCAGTGGTCAGTTCCCATCCTCACCTCACCTATGGCTTAGCAGCAGAGGAGAGGTTGATCATTCTCATCCTTGAAACACTTCCTTCACGTGGCTTGTGGGCTAAGAGACTGTCTTGTTTCTTCTCCTACCTTTCTAGCTGTCTCAGTCTCAGATCTCTAAACATAGAAGTCCCCAGACTCAGTCCTTGGACATCTCTTTGTGGTCTCTTCTCACTCCATGGCAATCTTACCAGTCTGATGACTTTTATGCCATCTATATACTGACAATACTCCCAAATTTACATCTCCAGGCCAAACACCTCCCCAAACTCCTGCATCTCCAATTGGTTGTATAGTAGGTATCTCGAACTTCACAGGTCTAAAATGGGAAAGCACCAGATAGTCTCTCCAAAAGTAGTTCCCTCCTATTGATTTCCCCACTTCAGTTAAGGACACCCTTCCTGAGATTCAGAGGTTTTTGTTGAGAGCAAAACTCTTGGAGTCATCCTTGACTTATCTTCTATCACATCACACATCCAGACCATCAGTGAATTCTGCTGGTTCTTCCTTTAAAATACATATAGAATGCAATCACTTTCCACCCATTGCAACTCTCCTTCTCTGGTTCAAGCCATTTTTCGCTTGGATTATTACAAGAGTCTCCCTATCTGGTCTCCCTATTCCTGCCCTTTCCTCTAATAATTTATTCTATACACAGGATCCAGAGTGTGGCGCATAAGTAAGTCAAATCAGGTCAGTTCTTTGCTCAAAGGCCTTTCAAGACTTCTTTTCTGACTCAAAGGAAAAGCCAATGTTCCTCTGCTGGCCTAAAGAACAGCACATTCTGTGACTCCCATCTAGAGCTCTGGCTTCATTGCCTTCCTCTCACTCTCCCTCTCTCCAGCCAAACTTTCTCCTCCCTGTTACCTGGATATATCAGGTATTCTCCTGCCTCCAAGCCTTGTATTTGCTGTTCCCTCGCCTAGAATGCCCTTTCCCCCAAATGTGCTTATGACTCCTCTGAGTTTTTTAAGGTATCTGTTCAAAGGTCACTGTGTCAGCCATTTGCCCACTTGCTGTCTAGTACCCTCTTTTCTCCAGAGATATGCTGCAAGAGGATTGACGTTCCCCGCTCCCCCACCTCCACGCACACACCATGGGCTTTGTCTCCCAGGATCCCTTGTCAGGGGCTTACAGCTGGGTTCTACCTTTGAGAAGCATGAGAGAAATTGGGACAGATGGAAGGGGCAAGACTTTATTCTCCTCTCTGTGTGCCTCGGGCAGTGTCTTAGTAACAGATGCCTCTCCTCATTGGCCCCAGGTTGCACTGGGTAAGAACCAGTCCCAGGGGCTGATAACATCCTTAGCCTAAGGACGATAGCAGCTTTCAAGTATTAAGAATCTCTGGATTGCCTCATCAGCCAGGTTAGCTTCTCAGCCCTTTTATCACCTGTGTAACAGTTCCCCTGTGTTCAATTCCCTCTTTTCAAATGACCAAGATTGGTTTCTGTTCTCCTAACTAGACCTTGATTGTTACAGCCACCCTTTATGAAATAGCAATCACTCCAATCTCATACTTCCCAGGCCTCTCACCCAGCTTTATTTTTCTCTAGAGTCCTTACCATCCTCTGACATACTGCTTAAGCGTTTATTGTTTTATTGTATATCTCTCATCTAGTATGTAAGATCCCTGAAAACAAGAGCCTTATGTCTACTTTGTTACTGCCGTATTCCCAGTACCTAGAACAGTGCCTGGTATATAGTAGGCACTCGATACATGTTTGGTGAATGAGCAAATAGGGCTGTTTCAAAGACAAAATAAAAGGGCTAGCATAGTATGGTAGGCGAACTAATCCCCCCGAAGATGTCCATGTCCTAATGTCTAGAACCTGTGAATGTTACCTTACCTGACAAAAGGGACTTTGCAGATGTGATTAAGTTAAGGATCTTCAGATAGGGAGATTATTCTGGATCATCCAAGTGGGCCAAATATAATCACAAGGTTCTCAGAAGAGGGTAAGAGTCAGAATTAGAGTTAAAGAAGAAGATATGATCATGGAAACAGAGTCAGAGAGAGATTCGAAGATGCTACACTTCTGGATTTGACACTGGCGGTAGGGACCAGGAGCCAAGGAATCCAGGCGACCTCTAGCAGCTTTTACAAAAGGCAAAGGAAATGGATTCTCCCCTAGAGGCATCAGAAGGATTACGGCCTTGCTGACATCTTGATTTTAGCTCAATGAAACCCATTTTGGACTTCTGACCTCCAGAACTGCTGTTTTAAGCCACTAAATATGTGATAATTTGGTACAGCAGTAATAGGAAACTAATAGGCAGTTTTCTCAATGTGTAAACTCTTTGTAGACAGGATATGTGTCTTGTCCACCCTCAAATCCCTACTTTCTAGCATAGTTCCTGTCACAAGCAAGGCACTCAACAAATGTTTGTGGAATGAATGAAGTTTAACAGCAAAATGGAATCAGAGCTCCCATCCTGGCGGAGTGGTGAAATTGCTTAACTGGTTTTACCTGACCTCCGAAAAGGAAGAAAGCACTTTACAATTAGAAAGCCGCCTTGAGCTTTTCGAGCCATGAAGATATAGGGGCCCAGAGCAGGGAGACAATCCAGGGCTTAGGCACCAATGTCAGCTAGAGAGAATGAGACAAGTCACAAGGAGCTTTGTGTAATATGTTAAGGAGCTTGAGCTTTATTTCTGTAAGGCGATAGGGAGCCATTGAAGGATTTTCAGCAAGGTAGAGACATTCAAATTTGCATTTAGGTGGCATAGCACATTTAAAGCATGAGATTTAGAAATCCATGGGTCAGAGAAGAGGTCAGAACTAAAGTCATAAATGTAAGAGGCAGGAGCTAATAGTAGCTGACATGTTTTTACATTTAGATAACATTTTAATTAAAAGCACCCTAACAAATTATTTTTTTCTTGTAGGTATCTTCTTTTGAAACATATTCCATTGAGCTGTTCATACCATTTCTGGTTTTCTGATGACTTTATTGTTGACACGGGCTCAATAAAAATCCCATGAGGACTGAAAGTTCCATCTCACCAACCTTTTTGACCTTTGTTCTATGTAGACATCAATACAGCCTATCCCAGCTGTAATTTTTAAAAGAAATCTCCTCTAAACCATTTCAAAAAAAAAAAAAAAAAACATTTTATTCATCCCTCCAATAGTATTTCCTTTCAGGGAACTCTTTGCACTGTTTGAAATAACTTGAATATTTTCTTAGGAGCTGGAATTTTCTTTCCAACTCTCCCTTGTCTCTTTATTCTTTTTTGTCAGATTTCATAGTCGAGAATGTGCTGGGGAAGGAAGGTGAGAAAAAAAGGTCTCCCTCCACGTCCTTGTCTTTTTTAAATCCCTAGAAATGAGAAGACGTTTGCCCATGACTTGTAAGTGGTGGGCTGAGGCCTCCTAGAACCATCTGCCTTGTTCCATTGCCAGCCTGAGTCAGGACGACATTCACAAGAACCCAGGAGCTGCAAGGACGCTTGAGTTGCAGCTGCCTCGTGGCATCCAAGGAGAGCACAGTGAGATTCTGCAGGAGCAATGACATTTTGCATGTTTCTGAGTACAGAAAACATAGGTAGCAAGGGTGTCTGTGGGCATACCAAGGAGCACAACTGGAATGTTAAAGCCATCAGAGCCTTTATTTAAGGGGAAAAGGGAAAAATGAAGATTTTGGTACTTCGAACATTTTTAGGACCTTAAAGAGCTCAGCATCCACCCTGAACTTTACAAATCACTTTTCAGAGATGAAGCTTTTAAAAGTCTCTTCATTTTATTTGGTCTTTCATTGGGGTGGGAGGTTAGTGATGAATACATTTATTCAGTTATGAGAAATGGCCAAGGCCATTACATGTAATTTTTTTAGGTATCTTATAGAGACATAAAAGAAAATATCACCCGGTGGAGTAGAAGAAAATCTACTAGACCTTGAGTCTGGCTTGAATTTCTGCACTCAACCAGCTCAATTCTAACTTTAATAAAATTATTCAAACTTTCTGGACTTCTATTTCTTTTAATGCAAAAGGAGAGTGCAAACGGCCCATCCTTCTAAACTAAACATCTGTATATTGACGTGTTGCCATCTTTCTGGGGTCTACATGCACTTGGTCAAGAATCCGAGGTCTGAAAAAGGGTCCTGAACCTCCCTCCGTTTCTACTGGTTTTTCCCTTCTATCCTCCCCTCACCTCTTCTGCCCCTTATCCACATACCCATTTCACAATCCCCTCTCAGATATTGTGGGTAACTGTAACTCATGCTGGTAGGGAGGAGAGGGGTGGAGATGCCTGAACAATTCTCACAGACTTCTCCCGTAGCGCTCTCGTGGTGGTTGTGGTTGGCGCTGCTGGAGGGGATCTCGATCGCCACTTGTGGCATGGCCAGCCCATACTAGCTGCTCTGACTGGCATTGGAACTCTCAGGTTTAAGGGGCCCAGCTGCTCCCAGCTGCTCCCAGCTGCTCCCACCTGCTCCCACCTCCACTAGTTTGGCTCCCAGCTTCTAGATCCCTGGGCTGCTGGGCAGTTCGACGTCACTTGTTCCATACTTCCTCTAGAGGGCAGCACAAATCACAGTCTCTGCCAAGTCGTTGGGGACACCCAAAGATGTGGGACTGGCTTATAGAATTCATTCAAATTTCTCCAGTCTGGATTGATATTCTAGGAACAAAATGGAAAGTGTCACACCCACTGGTCTTCACCTGCAGGCAGTTCTGAATGGTGGACTCAGCAGGACCTGGCCCAAGTCCAATCCACCTCCATGCTTAGTAGCCAAGTGGCTTTGGGGAAAGTTCCTTAACCTCTCTAAGCCTCAATTTTCTTAGCTTTAAAGTAAGAATAATGATCATAATTGATTTTTTAAAACACATGATTGTTTTGAAGATTGAGATAATACACATTTTGTTAGACTCTGTGGACTGGCTACTTAAAAGCCATCCATACCCCCTTTTCCCTCGCCCTCATTCTTTCCAGATTTCCTTGAAGCCTCCAGAACTAGCTTACGCAGAACAGGGGCTTTATTCTGAAAATTCTGGTTCCAATAGATTCCCAGGGGTAGAAATACAGCGCCACCTCAACTCTCTCTGTCACTCACACGCTCCTGTCCCTGCAACTGCCTCTACAGCCTTGTTCTCTTTTTCTGTAGAATTGTTTCCTCGACTTTTTTGGTCCATGAAGGGAAAATACCTCCTGGGGTCATTCTGAACTCAAACATCTCCAAGGTTTACAAAATACCTGGAGAGAACAGAACGCGGCTGACCCGGCTTTGGATCAGGTGCCTGCCTTTGGACCAATCAACTGTGACCAGGAGTCCAGGGCCACACTGCATAAAATGGCACAGAGGAACCCTGATAAGACCGTGAGGTGGCAATTCCCAGGGAAGAGAGACACAGACTACAATATATATGTAGGGTGGAGGAGTTATATAAAAAGGTGTAAGACTAAGTTTTAGCCCTTAGGAGATTATCATGGAGTTGGGGAGAAGTCAGAAACATTAAGTCTTCAGGTAAAATTGATTTTGAAGCTGAGGGAGGTAATGTAAAAAAAAGAACAAAAAACGAAAAACAAACAAACAAACAAAAAAGAACTCCAAAACAATCAATAGTGACAGAAGAAATCTAGTGTTTCTTTAGGTCGAATCAATGCAATGGTGGGTGTGGTATGTAGGCCTTGCCCTTCCTTCTGTCTTGGAAAAGAAGAAATAAAAGCACTTACTCAAAATAAAAGATGGCTAGGAGACAGGTCTAGTCAGAGAGGAGAAACATTTAAAGTGGGATCTATCTGCCCTGGGCAGGAATTGGTGGAATTAAGCCACAAGGAAAATTTACTATACACATGAAAGGGGTTACAAAATAAGATAAGACAGGATTAAGTAGCGAGCATAATTAGAGGCTAAGAACAGAGATCAAGAACTTTGGCTTCATGAAGCCAGTGGATCTTGGCTGATTGGTGAAGAAGGTGGAGGGGACTGGGGCATTACTGGAGGGAGAAATAGCGAACAAAGGACTGGAGGTTGGAGTGAACTTGGCCTATTTGTGAACAGTCATGTGCAAAGGAACGTAGAGAAACAGTCCTTAAACTTTGGATGTGTGATGATAGTACCCAGAGTGCCTGTTAAATGTAGATTCCTGGGCTCCCAGTGCAGAGATTCTGATTTAGTTGGTCTGGAGTGGGTCCCAGGATTGGACATGTTTAGTGAGCACCTTAGAGGCTATATTGCAGGGGTCTGCAGAGTGCAGTCTGAAACTCTAGTGTCTACACTGGTGCTGCCTACTAGGTAAAAGAAATAGCTTCTCCTTTCAAGTATGTGTTCTCTTGATGACAGCAACCTACCACCAGACTATGAAGTCACTCTTGATGGCCCAGGAAAGCTGCTCTCAGCCAGCACCACTGCAGCCACCTCCTAGGGCTCCTTCGTGTCTCAACCCCCTGAGGGGCTATTTGATCACTAGCTGGTCTGGCCTTCATCATACAGCCTATGCATAGCGAGGCGATGACACTCAACCCAAGATGAAACGGAAACTGTCTAGATGATGAATTCTTCTTAGACAATGTTGCTGTTTCTATGTCTCACTGGTTCATTCACTTGCCTTTTACTTCTAACCACAGTTATTTTTTTATATAATCTTAATCAGCATTTATACACTAGTAAGAGTGATTTGTCTTAGTTTTTTAAAAAAGAGGTCATTTGTTTGAAAAGGAAGAGTTTCTATTCCAAACTTCTCAAGAGTCGGTATTATTTATTAATCATACAGTATGTCTTTTTCTTTCTAAGCCCCTTTTTATCTCCTCTCCTGCAATTCAACCCACATAATTTCTATTAAGGTATCAGTTTACAATAAGAAAACTGTTAATAAGTATCGTTTTTAAGGTGTTGGGACTAAAACTGAGGTTTCTTAACATCCCACCCAAGGGGTTTCTTATTAAGCCATTTTCTTGTCATTATTTTATTCTTGAATTCTTCCCTTTAGTTGTCTTTTAAAAAAGTTAAAATGCTAATAAGATGTTTTCCAGTCACTTGAATCAGAAATTCCAAGTACACACAGAATGATTAGATCTTCTTCTTTCTCTGCTCAAATTTCTTAATTCTTCATCCCATCCCGAGTCTGATTTTTGCAACCATATTTTTCTAGACCTACCATTAGGACAAGAAAGGAAAGGCATCTGCCTTCTGTCATTACGTTCATTTAGTCTGGTAGTTATCACTCTATCATCACAAATGAACAGTCTTTGGGTCTCCAATCTAATTTCCATCTAACCCCACTCTATGAGAAATGTTATTTCTATTTAGTCGTTAACTCTTCCAATAGTTAGAAGAAAGAACCATGATGACAGAGTCCTCCCAGGTTCCAAGTGCCAAACCCAATCCTATCTGAAATCTATTTGTCCTAAGGTTGGTCTGGTTCTCTGATCTTCACTGCCCAAGAGCACACAAGATGATAAACAACATTTATTGGGCCATAACTAGCTGTAGTGAATTAACCCAACTCTTTTCTCATGTGTACCATCTTGGTTCTAGCCAGGTGAACAATAGCTATAAGTATATAAGTTGATCTCTGGGGTGCTAAATAATACAAACCTAATAAAGCCTACCCTGGGATTGTGTTCTGGTTATTTATTATTGCATAACAAACTACCCTAAAATTTAGAGGCTTAAAATGACATTTTACTATGTCCCATGATTTTGTGGGCCAGGGAAGTCTGGCAGAACCCAGCCAGGCAATTCTTCTGTTCCAAGTGATATCTAGCTGGTGTCTAGAGTCTTTACGCACATGTCTGCTCCTTGGTAGGGATGGGTGGAAGGCTGAACTTTGCTGAGAATGCCAACTGGATTCTTCAGCAAAGCAGTCTCGGGATAGTCAGTCTTACCCAGAAGAGTTTCAAGAGTGTTCTGAGGGACAGGAAATGGAAACTCCCAGTCCATTAAGGCCTGGGCCCAGAACTGGCACAATGTCACTTCTACAACATTCTATCGGTCAAGCAATTACACTATCTGCCTATGCAGTAAGAGAGAAGAATGGTAAAGAATATGTGGCCATCTGTAATCCATCACAGAGGTTATTCATCGAACATTTGTAGGCCATGTCGTAAGGCCCAGATCCAGCGTAAGACTCTGGGAATACAGAGGAAAGTTAACATACTCCCTGCCACTAGTAAGTCCACAGCCTAGAGGAGAAGTTGGTGTGTTGTATAGTTCCTACACACACCTTTCAAGGACTCTCCAAGAAAATAAATCAGTGAAACCACACATTTTAGAAGGATACCATTTAAAAGGAAAAAGAGAAAGAAAAAACTCACTGTCTAATAATCTCCAGTTGCTCATAATTCAAATGTCTGTTTATCTAATAACACCTGGCATACAAGTAAATTCTGATATGGAGATGAAGCTTGAAGTGTTAAAGGGGAAAATAAACGGCAGACCTAGCTTCTTTGAGGAACAGATTTGGGGCATACTAAGAAGAAATTGTAGTCAGAGCTCAGTGGTAGTGGGATAAAGTCCAAATGACTTTAGTTTGGCAAGCGGTTAGGCCAGTTATCACTAATAGCAAACCTGTCATTCTCAAATCCGAGAAAGCTTTCCCTTGGAACAGAGTGTTAGGATCATAAAGGAAGGCAGAGCAATTATGCATCAGCTTCCTGGGAGAAGACGGAAGATGTTTCTAGTTCAGCGGCCTTCCAGCTAGGACGCTGCCTCGCCCTAAAACAGAGCTGTTGGGCATGAAGCCACTTAACTTAATAGACTGACATGTCACAATTGGTTAAGGTTCAAGATTTCTAGCAGGAGCTGAGAGACTATGGTCACACTGTAATAGGATATCGTGTTCGTGAAACAAAAATAGGGTACAGATTTTGACTAGGGAGAAACTGGTTTAGATTCTGCTTTTTAGGGATGTTTCCTGAGGGACAGAGCCATCAAATCACTGACCTACAAACCATTCCCTGAATGTCATGTTCTTTTGGGCTCTGGGCTTTGCCCGTGTTGCTCTTTCATCTGGAACATCTGGCTCCTACTAGAAAATGGAAAAGAAGACATGAGAAGCTGGTTGGAACCAGAGAAGTGGCCCCAGTAGCCCAATATTTGGAAGGCACGTGTTTTCCCAGTGGTGATGTGGATGACAAATGCTGTTGTTTAAGAGAAGAGAGAGATCAATGTGGATGCACATAATGGCAAAAGGCCTTTTATAGGTTATATAAGCTTTAGCTAAACAGAGACGTCAAAGAAGATTCCAGGTTGGCAGAACAGCGCATGTAGGAAATAGATGTGATTCCAGCCAGTGGTTTTTTGAGCTCCTACTCTGTGGCAAGCATTGGCTGCTAATGAGCAAAGCATGGGACCAGGACACACTCAGGAGACCTTGAAGAGACCAGCCCAGTATGAGTGTCTAGGGGTGACTGAAGAATGTTGGGAGAGACGGTTAGCAACATAGGCATGGCCAAGTTAGGAAGAAACTTGAGTCCTCTGCTGAAGTCTCTGAAGCCAGTATTCCTCATTCTAGAAATAGAAATTTTTTTGTTTGCTTCAAAGAACTCTTGATAGAGGCCTTTCCAAAGGCATAATCCATATTTCACAGAAAAAAAAAATAGCTCCTGCATGTTACATGTATCTCTGTTGTCATTGCTATTACACGTCATTTACACATGGGATCAAATGCCTAGTGGTTCTTGATACCAGTCCCTGTACCCTTTGACTTCTTATTCTTTTATATTTCTCAGTTTAGACATGATCTGAACTGTGTTTTGTACAATGGTTTAAAAATAACATTGGATTTACTTAGATTGGCAATTACGAAATAAGGAGTAAACTATTTCACATGTTGTGTTTTTCTAAATCACATTATTAAAGTATTTAGTTTACTCCAGGAAGATGAGTCTAGGAGAAAGAAGAATAAATAACATGTATAAAATAGTCTCCTGAAAATGGAAGATTAATAGTAATCCCCTGTCCTCTCCGTTCTCCTCCCGCACCGGCCCCCGCAGTATCCCCCTCTACTCATCACGTAAGGCCCCCCTTAAGTCCAACTTCCCCCATGATGTTCTCTCTAACCTTCCATCTTCAGCTGATTATTTCCCTCTCTGATATTCTCTTGCACATGTATTTTTTAATTCTCATTAATTTTTAGAAACTAAAATAATAAGCATTTTGGGAACAAGCATTTAATCCTATATATTTTATACTGTTCAGGGTCTAGCTAATAATACTAATACTACTACTACTGATAATAATAGTCATAAGCTAACATTTACTGGACACTTCTGTGCCAAGAGCTTTACTCGCTCTATGTGATTTAATTCTCACAATCAACTTTTGAGGGTGATGCTTTCATTACCGCCCCGCTTTACAGATGACAAAACATAGATCAATCAAAGTTATATGGCCAGCGAATGATGAATTTAGGATTCGAACCCAGGTATTCTGACTCTAGAATCCACTTACTTAACTGCTCAAAATAATACTGGTAACATTTACTGAATATTTACTATGTTCCAAGCATTTCGTTAAATGCATTACATGGATTATTTCATATATTTTTCACATATATCTGTGACGTAGGTGCTATTATTGTCCCCATTTTAAGGATGAGGAAACTGAGAAGTAGCGAGATTTTTTTCGTTGTTTTTGTGAGAGCATTTAAGTTCTATTCTCTTGGCAAATTTCAATTATATGATACAGTGTATCAATTACAGTCACAACGTTTTACATTAGAGAGATAGTGAGTTTTAACTTTATGAGCTTTGTCAAGATCATAAAGTTAATAGGGGCTGGAACCCAGATTGGGACCAGCTATGACTCGGTCTAGAGACTACTTAACTGCCACCTAGTGTAGTAAAGGTGAAGTAGAACGCTTCACCTACTGTGGGAATGCCTTCCATGTACCAACATCTTTGTTGCTAGAATTCTCTTAAACCATTTCCTCCACGATATGTTTTCCAATGTCTTGACTATACTAAGCTAATCTTAGATAATGTCCATCTTAAAACATGGTCTTCTGAACTAGAGCAAATATCTCAAATGAAATCTGACTGGACCATGTCATAAGTCTGGTCTTCCAAAATTCCAAGGTTCTTAAGCCAGAATCACTGCCGTTCCCATGGCCCTCAGCCCCAAGCACATGTCCGTTCCCATGTTCTACCATGTGTATACTCAGCACCAGTCTCTGAATGTGACAGTGGTTAGGATTCTTATCTCCACAGTGAGCAGGCTATCAGTTAGGAATGTTTTCCATTGTGAATAATAGAATATCTATCACTGGCTTAAACAAAGAGGTTTATAATTCTTATATAACAGCAGTCTGGACAAAAGTGGCTGCTGGCATTAGTTTAGTGGCTCAAATTAGAGCAAGGCTGGCATCTCTTTGATTCCCTTGGCCTTTCTTCCTGGTTATAAGTGCAGGCAAGTCAGATGGAAAGGGTGAAGAGCTATGCCAGATATGTTTCTTTCAAAGGAAAAAAAAAAAGCTTTCCCCAAGGCATCTTCAGCAAACTTCCCCTCTGTCTCATTGGCTGTACCTGGGTCACATGGCACTTACTGCTGCAAGAGGGTCAAGGAAGCTGGGGAACATGACTGCTATGACTACATTAGACCTTTTCTAATCCATTGCCTGGGGCTAGGTACCTTATTTCCCAGAACAAGGAAGGAAGGAAAAGGACCTAGATAACAGAGAGGCATATAAAAATGTCTGCCAGGGAGCATGAAAGTCATCTGCGAGCATATAACCAATGTTTAAGTTGCTAAGGGATAAAATTAGTCTTTGGGCAGCAATATATCCATCCAGCCACAGCCTCCCTCCCTATCCTACTGGTAACTATTCCAGTTTCCTGCTAGAACTGAAGTCCAGCTACAAACAGAAGCCATGAATTCAGCTAATTCTTACCAATCTCTTTCTCTGGACTCTGTAACCAGCTATAACTCTCAGCAATCTCAACAGATATCCCTGATCTTAGACTCAGACTTGACCTCTAAGAGCCAGAGCTGTTTGTGTTGCTCATGGATGTCTGCATCATGTCTCATTTTACCTTTCCAATTAAGATTTCTTGAATTTGGACTTGAGCCTAGATTGAGTTTTGGTCTTGGTTGGCTTTAGCTCAAATCCTCTTCCTATCTGGGAACTCCCAGCATGCCTTGAAGCTCAAGCCACATTGTTTATGACACATAAATAGATTACTAAATAAATTCTTGATGAATTGCTTTGCATATTTAAATTCCCAGGATGTTAACTGCTGTTAGTAATAGCAATAGCCATCTGTCAGAAATGATATTAAGGAAGTAACCTCATTCACTGAAGATTTGTATCCAGTCTCCAATTTACTAGGCAATATGGTCAAAGATAAGCAAAGTTTCATTCTGAAGAAAGAAACTTTTGAAAGTTTTGTACATTGAACAATGAACCACAATGACAATCAGACAGAGATAAAACAGGACGATTCTCAATATGGGCTGATCTTGTGCTGTATGGCCTGTCTGAACTGAATATTTGAGGACTAAACTTTCAGATAAAAGAAGTAAAAGGAGAAAGTCAGAAGACTTATAGAATAACAGAGTAGCAAATAAGATAACATCATGTATGAATCCTGATATTTATACTCCAGGAAAGTATCTCATCTTAAGAGTGGAAATAGTTTCTTTTACCCAAATAATGAGAATTATTTAACCTACCATTTTCTCTATAGCTCAGAACTAAGAATAATATGCTTAACCACAATATAACCACATTTCCCTAGAGTCCTGGTATACGTGCATTCCTATAAGTCTGCAAAGCTTTCGAGTTTCTATTTTTTTTCTTTAATTGGTTTATTGGTTTAATTAGTTTATTAAGGATGTGCATGTGTGTGTGTGTGTGTGTGTGTGTGTGTATGTGTATCTCCTATTGAAAGCCATCTAAAAGTCTTTTTACAAAAGATATGTTTGTTTGTTTATCTGTTTGATTGATTTTGAGGCGGGGACTGCCCAAAGGGATTGAAGTTAATCAGATCCTGGTATACAAATTTTTTTGTGATTTAGCTTTTTACAAAATGTGGCATATTAAAATAACTAGACGTAGCTAAATAGATAGATGACATATGACTTTCATACAAGTAATAGAATTAATGCTTACTTGAGACCTCAGAGTACCATCCATGGACCAGGCATGCCAAAGCTGATTGATTTGTAGTGACGGTGGGCATTGTGTTGAAAAAAGTTTTGAGATTTCATCCAGACTCAACAGGAAAGATGCTCGGCTTCATTAATGATATCTGTCAGGGATGGAGGGAAAGTGAGGAGTGCGGCGGGCCTTCTGTGCCCTGCAGAAATTGATGTGCTGAATGAGTGGTTTAATGTTGATCATTTGAACTTTAAGGTGATATCAGCTGAAGACAGCAGTTTGGAACATAGTCTGACTAATATAGAATTGTTCTCGCAGTGCTAATTAGATATTAGGAGAAGCTGCACATTGAACCCCCTCTTGGTTCAAGGATCGTGTAATCAGAACAGAACAGAACATCTGTCCTCCTATTTTCTGGGCATGAGAAAAGGCATCCTGCTCACCTAACAGTAGTTAATAACTAAGTATGTGCCAGGCAGCTTGGGTTTTACATATATAACCACATGTAATACAGTATCACATTTGATCCTCATGTCAACCAACCATTATCCAGATGAGAAAACAGAGGCAAAAAGAGGTTAACTCTTCTAAGGTTATAGAAACAGTAAGGAGTACGGCTGAGACTGAAATCCAGGCAACCAACACTTGTTTAATTCAATTCAGCCTGCAGTCACACTGTAGGAGTTAGGGGTATCAGGGTACAAGCCCTTAACTCCTGCAGTAGTGTGACTGCAGGCTGAATTGAATTAAACAAGTGTTGGTTGAAGGGGCAAGGACAAGGAAATAATCTGGTTTCATAGCATGAGTCAGACATTGGATGTTCAAAGATTGTTTCTCTCCACTGTGATTCTAGAAATGCTATTTTAATGCAACCTTGGATTACCTGGATCTCTGTTGTCTTTATCTGGCAAGGCCACCCCAAAGACACGTATGGGCTGCATTGCCAAAAACGTGCCACGTGCATCATGCTGTTGTCAGTCATCTCTCTCTTCAAACATGCCCAGGGAACTGGTTATTTAAAGGAATCTATTGGCAAATGCTCTTCTTGAAAATGAAAAATCTTCTTGTAATGAAAATAATCCCCCCATGTTCTGTTTTATAAGTCTGATTTTTTTTTTATTTTATTTTTTAACACCAGATCTTTTTTTCTTGGCAGGTGGGAGGTGTTGGTTTGAGTGGGAAGAATTTAGCCCTGAAGAGAAATCAGGAGCCAAAGCCAGAAGCCCATTTGCTTTTTTATCCTTTTCCTTCTTAAATCTACAGGGTCAGGTGGGACATAGACCAGGAATGGGCACAGTTGCACTGGAAGTGAGTTTCTCTGCCTGGGTCATCACTGCCCCCATGCCAGTCTTTCCCAGCAAGACTCTCTGCAGTGGACTCCACAGCAACCTGGTGAACACAGTGGACCAGATCGCCAGCAATTGGAAGGCCGGCATCATTCAACTTGGGGTAAAGATCAAGGAAATGAGAGAAAAACATTTATCAGTTCTTATATGGAAGGCCAAAGAGATCCTTTGTAACTTTTCCACATATTGATCCAAGGGTGAACTATCAAAAAAGTTCAATGACACTTGCTCACAGAGAGCCCTCATCTTGGGACTCTTAATGGCATTCTCCTCACGAATGTGAGTTGGCCTGGATTTGTCTCTGTGTACTTAACTGATTTACAGAACCATTCTGAATTGTACAAACTCTGGGGCCATGAATAAGACAGGGGAGGGAAGACACAAAACCTAAACTAAAACCTGTGCTCCCAGAATAATTGCTCTGCTGCACCAGCTTCTTTATTAATCTTTACTTATTGTTATTTAAATTATGTTTGAAAAGCTGAAAACTTCTCCTTGAGCTATATATAGAACAATGTTGCTCAAACTTTTCAGCTGAAGCACCTCAAACAGCAGAAGGGTTGAGCCACATATTCTGCCCCTGTCCCCCAACATTCTCCTGATGTCTGAGTGTCGTAGAAGGAGCCTGCTCAAAGGCACCTCTTCCTCAAGATCATCTGATTTAGCTTAAAAATTTACGTAGGTTTTGTATCTCTGCTTTGGCATGGGAAGATGGGTGCAGGTCACATATCTGCCTCCTGAGCCATCAGGTCAGCTCTGCTTCATCTAGTCTGGGCTTTCAGGTCTCATGTGTGACCAAATGTCACAGACATTTTACTTAGAGTAGTATAACCAACCAGACTGTGCTACAGTCAGAATTTCAGACCCTTTCTCAAATATGAAGGGATTCACTGAAGTCAGGTGAAGTTTAACTGATTAGGGTAAGGACAGAGGAGACAGTAAAGGGAGAAGATGTGTGTAACTTTAGCTGGCAGGGGATTTGTAAAAATATAAACATCTTAAATGAGGGTTAAAAGGGGAGAATGCAGTCGTGTGCCATATTACTACGTTTCAGTCAACAACAGATGGCATAAACCACAGTGATATACTATACAGCCTAAGTGTATAATGAGCTATCCTACCTAGGTTTGTGTAAATACACTCTGCAATGTCCACACAACGACAAAATCACCTAATGACACATTTCTCAGAACTCATCCCGGTTGTTAAGTTGTGCATGATTGTATTCAGAATCATAAATATAAAAGCATTTTTACAAAGAGGGTTATGGAGAGTATGCACAAAGCAATTTAACTCTTTTCGGTGATAATGTTGGTGGCGAAAGCACTGGTGTGTTATCCTGAGTCTGTTGTGAATATTGTAAGACAAAGCTGTGGCACTTGTGAAAATGACCTGCTTTTTCAGAACTTCTTCTTCTGGGACAGAAGCTCCTATGCTTAAGATCCTTTCAGACCTTGCTCTATGTACCTCTTCATCTGGCTACTCATCTGTATCTTTATAGTATCTTCTGTAATTAACCGGTAAATGTAAGTGTTTCTCTGAGTTCTATGAGCCACTCTAGCAAACTAATCAAACCAAGGAGGGAGTTGTGGAAACCCCATCTATAGCCAGTAGGTCAGTAGCTCAGGGAACAACTTGGACTTGTGATTGGTGTCTGAGGTGGGGCCAGTCTTGTGGAACTGAACTCTTAACCCGTGGGATCTGACACCTCTGTTCTCTGGATCCCCCACAGTGTTTGCACTGAGGCCATACCCCCTAGGGATCTTGCTACACTTGGGTCCTGCCCTTTACTCTTAGAAGGCGTTTCCCCTCCAAAATCTCTTGCATGTCTGATCCTGTCTTGGTGTTTGTCCCTCAAAAGACCTGAACTAACCTAAAAACAAGTGAGCAATTATAAGGTATGCTATTTGCTAGGATTCTCAGTCTGAAAGGAGATACAATATAGAATAAATTAAAGAAAAACCCAGAGTCCTGCATGTGAAATGGAAGTATCAGTATGAATTTATGAAGTATTTTATCTTTAAATATTAACCAACCTCCAGGATGGTCTCCAGTGATTCTGTCTTCTGAATGTTCATGGCCTCGTGTAGTCCCCTCCCCTTGCCTGACCTGTGTAACCAGTAGGATAGCGTGGGAACGAGGCTAGATCATAAAAAACATTGTGGTTTCTGCCTTATTCTCTTGGCTCAGTCACTCTGGGGAAAGCCAGCTGCCACATCCTAAGGATATTCAAGCAGCCTCTGGAGAGACCCACATGGTGAGAAACTGGGGCCTCCTGCCAACAGCCAGAACCAACTTGCCAGATTTGGAATGCACTATCTTGGAAGCGAGTCTTCTAATCCAATCAAGCCTTCTGATGACTGCGGTCCTGGCCGACATCTCGGCTGCTGCCTTATGAGAGACCCTAAGTCACAACCACTTAGGTAAGCTACTCTTGGATTCCTGACCCACAGAAACTGTTTGAAATAATAAATATTTATTGCTTTAAGCAGCTATGTCTTGGGATAATTTGTTACACAATACTAGATAACACACACACATGCATTTTATAACTTTGTCCATTCACTGAAAGGGCCTAAAAACAATATCTTATCCTTGTGGACGTGCCTAGGGTTCAAATTGTAGTCTTGAAATATCATTTCACTCTAAAAGGAGCCAGGGCTTCTTGGAGAGGTGAGTTCAGGTCCAAGGTAGGAAAGTACAAAGTGAACCTGGAAAAATTTTTCATTCCATATAGCAAGGGAGTTACCAAAGACTATTAAGGACCTTTCACAAGGACTTAGGAGTCAACTTAAAGAGAGTCCCATTAGCTCAAGATGGGATGATTTGAGCTTCAATAATGATAGTAGCAATGGACTCAAACCTATCAAATATGTGTAAATCCATGAGTCATAATGATATCAAAAATAATTGGTCAACTTTGGAGGATAATGGGAAACTAATTTATTATCTTCAAAACTCGTAAAAAATGGGAAAGAATCAAGTATTTATTACCTTTTCTACATAAATTGCACTACTAGATTAGTAAATGAGAAAAACATCTCTTTGAAAAGTATTCTAGCTAATAAATGAAATAGAAATGATAGAATTAGAACATCACCATTTTGCAACCCCTATTGAATTAATAGATTCAAATATTATCAACAGCTTCTAATATCACAAAAGGAGAGACAACCAGACATTTTGTTCCTCCTGAGTTAAAAAACAGAACAAAATTAAACTGAAGTCCAGTTAAGCTCCTGGATCCAGCTGCCAATTTTCAGGAGATACAGAGGACAGAAAACTATGCTGAACTGCACCATGTATTCAATCAGCAAATTCACGTATTCAAATTCAGATTTGTATATTCAGTCAGCACAGTCAAATTGTGGAAAACTTTAAAGGTCACACAGTCTGCTTTAACATAAATTGTAAGGAAAAGAAAAGATTAAAGGGGAAACCTTTAGATTCAAAGAGACTTAAAAGACACATTAAATCTTAAAAATGGGCAAGACTATACCGCCGTGTGTAGAGAGATACACACTTTGGGGATAAAATTATAAAGAAACACAAAGAAGTGATCACTATAAAACGATGGTTCTCAAACTTTAAGCACACATCAGAATCACCTGGAGGATTTCTCAAAAACACTGACCACTAAGCTCTATTCCTAGAGTTTCTGACTTAGCAGGTCTGTGATAGGGACCAAGAACTCGCATTACTATCAAGTTCCCAGGCAGTAATGAAACCTCTGGTCCAGAGACCACACTTAGAAAACCACTGCCATAAGGCAGGACAGTGGCCACTTCAGATGTGAAGGGGAGAAAGAAAAGAGAGATAGACACAAGTAGGGAGCCAAGTTCTATTTCTTTGGTGTTGGTTATAAGAATGTTAATCTTATACTAATTCATTTAAATTAGATGTAATTTAATAAGCTATATATTTCTTTTATATGATATTTTTGTATTTGTGTTTTATTTTTAATAACAATGATAAAAAATTAAAATTCTGCCAAATTAAACAAAGATCTAGGCTTCTAATTTTCACAGTCCAATTAAGTGATTTCTTCATATCCCCAAGCTAGAAACTAGGTGTGGCACATCTGTCTCATATACTGCAAACAGTCTGTATTTTAGTTCTAGACTCATAGGCTGTCACACACAGAAATGAAATAAATCACTGAGAAATGGAACAGTCTCACATATAAGAGACATTTGACAACTTATGCATAACTAGATGCTTCTCGTTCTTTACCAGCAATATTTTGGAAGCACCAATCAAAGTAAATTTTCATGTTTGGTATAAAATGTTTGGAGTTAGACACAAAATAAAACATAGTGCATCACTGGTGGCATAGTGATGAGCAGAACTGCCTCCCAAAAGAAAGCATGGATCCAACATCAGGGCACTTTGGGTCTATCGGGAGAAAGCAGATTTTTTAAAGCTACAAATAAAGCTACATAAAATTACGAACATTGACTATACTTTTAGTTGTTCTTTTACCTTTGATTTTCTTTACAAAATTTATGAGTCTAAATTTAAAGGTCATATTTATAACCCAAGTCCAAAAATATTCTTAAAGTATTTATGACAAAATTAAGGTCCATCAAAACTTTTATGGGGGTATCTTTACAATATCTTAATTTTATCTCATCTTGCTTCCTTTTTATCACCATCAAATATTTATTATTTTCTTTGTAAGACATTGCATTGAGAGTTTTATAATAATTGACTGATATTAAATTAAAATCAATAACCTGGGCATATTGCCATTTAGAACAAAAGCGGAAGACATTTGATGCTTTTATGTGCATATCAAGTGATCGCCTTCCTATCTCTTGCTACTTCAAAGTCAGCAATATGGTCATGGTGTTTAGCTCCTTTTCTTTCCAATTTCTCCCTTTGAATTTGGTATTAAATGGACAGTGAAGATATTGTGAAAGAGTATAGGTTCCTCTAGAACTCTGGTACTTCTGAGGAATGACCAGAACTAGTTATTTAATATTGAGAGAGAAGAGTAGCACCTGTACAATTCCTCACTCAATAAATAGATGCTAAGGGCCTCCTTTATGGTAATTAGCTGTTTGTTTTGTTTGTTTGTTTGTTTGTTTTGCTCACACTGTCAAAAATCATATGAGAGCTATAGACTTACACCTCAAAAGAACCCAAATATACCACAAAACTTTATGACGCTTCTAGGCTGTTTGTCAACATGCATGGATTTCCCACTGGGTTCAAGGACCATGTATAGAATACCTGGCTTCATTATGCTGTACTCTGCTGAATGCCGGCAATAGGGATAAGTAAAACAAATGGTCCCTATTTTTAAAGAGCTTTCATCCAGTGAAGAACAAAATAGACAAAAATATTTTCATTGCAATAAGATGTTTTAATTTAGCTATGTACAGGTAAAAGCCTTTTGATAAACAACACTATTATTTTTATATGCTTATAGCTTTTTCGAAAATGTCTTAGAGCTCTTTTTAAACCATATTATCCAGATGGAAAAACAGGAGAAAAAAGAGAGAGATTTTGAGCTTGCCAAATATGACTCAGCAGTCAGTGGCATACCTAGAAATGAAAATAAGAAACGAAACAAGTTTTCAACAATCTACCTTGAAACAAGGGATCTATTAGCTCAGCACTGTAGTTAGGAGAGAGGCAGCTCTGACACTGGAGGGGAAAGCCAGTGAGTCAGCTCAATGTGGAGACCAGGTTTGAAGAGAGCCCACCTGGGTGGAACAGTGAAGAACTCTGACTCCCTGCCTTAGTCACTTCCTCCCTGGTGACTGCAGAAACCCAACCAAGTTTTATGCAGCCGCCCATCCTGCCATCTGTGTTTTCTTTGATCTATGACTCTGTTACTTCTAATTTCTTAGAACAGCTCCTGTTTCTTGCAGGTAGACCCACCAGCTGGAGGTTGAAGGTGAAGAGAGTTCTAGCCTGTCAACTCTGTCCTGCAGACTTTCAAGGGCCGGGATGAAGGTGGGGGGCTTGTCTTGCTGGCCCTGAGATCCTCCTAGTTAAAAACTCTCCAGAGGAAATGATGTATTTCTGTCCTCAGCACCTAGCCTAGGGCCTGGCTCATACGTGGATGCTTTATAAAAATGTGTTGTGAAATTGAGTCAATACTTTGACGTGTAAAGTCATAAAATCATGTAACTTTACTTATTAGAAGGTGCTAGAGTTGTGTGCTCAGTATTCTCTATTAAATGTGGTTTCCCAAAAGGCAAATATGACATTTATTCATTTCTATATCTTTAGTAATTGACATACGACCTGGAACACAGTAGATGTCCAGTCAATTAATGAATGAGTGAATGTTAAATTTTGAGAGTTTATATAATGCTAGTTCTTAATATGGAAAAAAGTGAGGGAGAAGTTATAGGGAGAAAGGATTTGAACAAAACTGGTAAGGACATTTTTATTAGACTATGCTTATTTTCTTTAAATACAAGCTAAAACCAAAAGTATAAAAAGATAATTACCTCACATAAATTGCCTGAGTGAGTCCAAAAGTAACCATGATTAAAATTTGGTTGATATCTTTCCAGACATCTCTTAACACACAGGCTTACAGATAACATTTTAAAATATTAAACTGATTCATTCTAATTTCCTTCTTAACTGATTTCCCAGCAGCCTCCCATCATCGGGGCTGAGTTGTTGAGTTACAAGATTTTCTGTTCCTGGGAAATTACAGGTACTGTCTGGAACAGGGAACACTGATTACAGCTGACTTCCTTGACCTCTTGGTTTCAAACAAGGAAATATTCATAAAAGCCAGACATTATCAAGAGAGAAAAGGATTTCTAAGCTATGCTACCATCCCCTTTAACATCAGTGCTAGATCCTAGACCTTCTTCCTTAGCACAGAGGGAAATGCTCTCCTTCCTGTGATGGTCAGGCTGGATACTCTGGGAATTAGTACATTAGAAGGAGGATGTGCTACAGATGAAATGGAAACCCCCAAATCTGCCCAATTCTGGCTCTAAGAATTGTGGGAAGGAAAGGGCCAGACAGGGATCGAGAAGGTCTAACACAAGGTTTTGGTTTCAACCTGCCTCAGAACTAAACCTGTGTGTACCAGGAAAGACTCAGAGCATCCAGGTAGCTAAGAGGAATCCAGGGACTTGAGGGCTTCCCCGCCCCCCCCACCCCCCCATCCTACAAGAAGGCTGTCAGTCTCTCGAGCAGCTCGAACACCCTACCTCCAACAGAGCACAAGGCAACAGTGCAGCAGCATTGGAGAGGCCCAGGTAGACAGCTCATCCCGAGGTAACGTTCCTCATCCCTGTGTTTGGCCTGCAAGGGACCGAGAAGTTCCTACGTGTCTGAGAGAAGGAATAGAGAGAGACTGATAAAGTCTGTGGACAGCTATTGTGGGGGACTTCAAGACCAGAGGAAAATGGCCTGGATCATAAATGCCAATAGTGGGCGCCTCAGAAGCCAACAGTCCAGAAAAAAGCCTACAACAGCCAGTTCAAAGCAGAGATCAAGGTAAGATTGGAGGGTTGAGCATGGGTTTGAGGACTTTGTCTTCCCCACCATGAGTTCATGAAATCCACCTTACCCCACAAAGACAGACTCTCCTTGGAGATGAGAAAGGAGAAGGAGAGGAAAGCTGAAAGACTGAGAATTTACCTAAATGAACTCCTTAAACCACTACATTCTGTTAATTTTACCAGACTGGAGCACAGTTTAGATCCCTCCATCCTTGTATTCCACCGAACACAATAACCATTGCCACATAGCTGAAGACGCTTAAAAGCAATAGCGGAGCATTTATTTTTAAAAAAAAAAAAAAAAAAGTATTTTCTTTTTACAGATGAATATAGTACATTTGCAACTCTTATACAGATATACGAAGTATAGAGAGATAAACATAAATAATTATATCAACATGTAACCCTACTATATGTATTCATTAGGATACAGTTGCACATAGGAGAAACACTCTTTATAGTTTAAGCAGACAGGGAATTGGGTGTACATATAGTTATGGAATGGGTGGGGCAGGCTTCAGGCTTAAGCCTCCAGAAATGACTTCCAGAATACTTTAGAACTGGTGTGTTAAGCAGTATTTACTTCTGCCAAATCAGGAATCTGGAGAATCTGGAAGCTACTGTTCCAAATTCAAGCTCCAGGATTATACCACTTGTGGTAGACTGAAAAATGCTCCCCACCCCGCCAAAGATATCCACATTCTAACCTCTGGTCCCCATGGATGTTACCTTATGTGGAAATAGGATCTCTGCGGACGTGATTCAGTTGAGGATCTTGAGACAGGGTTATCCTAGATTATCAGGCTGGGCCCTAAAGGCGTTCACAGGCATCCTTATGAAAGGGAGGCAGAGAGAGATTTAATGCAGACAGAAAAGGGGAAAGTGATTGAAGATGGAGGCAGAGACTAGAGTGATGTGGACACAAGCCAAGGAATGCTGTCAGCCACCAGAAGACAGAGGAGGTAAGGAGTAGATTTTTCCCGAGAGCCATGGAGGGCATTACTATTCTCAAACTCTTGAAGGACAGGAAGACACAGTAACTGAAATTGGAAGAGATGTTAAATAATCCATCGTATGTACCATGCTTTCCATGATATTTTTAGTAACCTATGAAACTTAATACGACTCAAAAAAAAAAAAAAAAAAAAGGAAATTGAAAAGAGAAAAGCGCCAAACTTCAGATATATGTTTTTACTTAAGATTTGCTTCCTAAAAGCAGCCCCTAAAAAGAAAACAAGAATAGGTTGGAGTGTTTTTAAAACAACTGTTTCATTTTCAGACTAGATATTTTGACTTCCTAGTACACATTCATAGCTTGTTCCTAACTCCCCTCCTGATACTACCAAATTTTACCTTGTCAAGATTTTAACATTTACATTCATTTTTATAGCATAAATCCCATAGGATTCAATGCTAATTTCTGATTCTTTTTTCTTTACTTTTCCATTTTTGACTTTTTTTGATTCATCTCTTAGTTTCCTGCATTTTGACTTTATCAACAGGTAATTTTTTAAAGAAGGATCCATAGTAATATATACTGACTTCTCGAATGCTTCAGACTATGTCTGAATAAAATTCTTAGGTCACAAGTCTTTTCCTTCAGAACATGGCAAACATTGCTTTATTTAGGCCTAGCATTTAATGTTGTGCTGATTTTTTTTTTTTTTAACTGCAGTTTACCTATCCATCCCCTGGCTAACTCGATTTTATTCTTAAGCCTTCGAAAAATTTCTAGCAAGTTATACTTCTCTCTTAATTTGGTTGGACCTAGTGAAGCTTGTTTGAAAATTTTATTGGTTAGTTGGTTATTTTTTGCTTTGTTTAGAAAAAGCGGATTTTATTATTTGCATATTATTGCATAGTAATTTGAGAACCAGTTCTTACCATCTTTACCTGAAACTTCCCAAGGACTGGTCTGGGAACTTCATTTGGGTCCTTGGGCCCCTACTGGTCTCAAATATTAAAGACACACAAAGCCATAGCGTCCCTGCAGGCTGGTTCTCTCTGCCAGAGCAGAATACTCACCTGTTGCACGTAGCAACCTGAGAAGTGGCCCTTCATGTATTTGAAGATAGCTCTCGTATTGTCTTATCGTTTGCAAGATAAGTTTTCCTAGATCATTTCCACACCTTTTGCACTCTTAGTTAGACTTCTCTTTATCACCATCCCTCATAAAATGTGATCCCTAGAACAGAACACCGCAGATATGACAATGAATACTGCAGGTCCCAGCAGGCCTGGGTCTTTATTTTGGACCCTCTAAGTCTATGAATATGGCTCAAGTTCGTGTTCACATTTTACCAGTTATATTTTCCCAGTCATATTTTGCCATTTACTCATGATGAATATGTCTTTAATTAAAACCTCTAAGAGTTGTTTTTTTTGTTTGTTTGTTTGTTGTTTGTTTTTTTTTTTTTACAAGCACTGCTGTTACTCCATATCTCTATCTTATTTGTGTAACTAATTTTTTATGGTTGTTTTTTGCTTGCTAGTTTTGTTTTTGACCTTCAGTTATGCGTTCTGTTTCCATTCATTATTTCAAATTTGGTCTATAATTTCTAATTGTTGATCATTTTATTATCTAATGTACTAGTTATGCCTGAAAGCTTTTGGAGTCCATTAGGCATAGGTTTAAGACTTTGCTTCCTATTTACTAGTTATATGATACTGAACAAATTAATTGTCCCTCTGAGCTTCAGTTTTCTCTTCTAGGAAATGGTGACAAAAATGGTATCTACCTTTAGTGTTGAATATAAAGCGCTTAGCACTGTCTGACATACATTAAGCACCTAATGAAAGACATTATTATTAGCATTATTGATTAAAGTGACAAAAAGGAGCTGATGAGAAAAAGAGCTCCTTGGCAGGTCATTAGAAATTCCCCTGAGATTTGTATTGACTCTTTAACCAACGACCCTTGAGGATGGTCTTCATGATGTTGCATTATCTAATGGCACTATCATAGAAACTTCGCTCTGTTTGTAAGTTTACAATGAGAGATACTGTCAACTATGTTGTTCAAATCCAGGTGAATGATGCTACGGAATTCTACCAATAGCCTGTGGAAAAGGAACTGAGGTTGGTCTGGCCTTGTCCTCTCATGGGAAACTTTGCTTACTGACCTCCAGGATTCACTGCTTCCCCTTATAGCTTTGAGCTAATGAATGACTTATTCAGCAAATGTCCACTTTACTGACTAGAGAAGTGGTTTTCACACTAGTGCTCAACATTGTGCCTCAGGGTCTGCCTCCTTTCCAGGAGAAGAGGGAGGAGGTAAACTGGGGGTATCCCTAGCCTTCTATCCCTATGACACCCAGAGCATCTCTACATTGAGCAGTTTTCTACATCTGAGTCCCATTAGCTATTTTTAGATCACACCTTTTTAATCTTTGCTCTCCTTCAGTTTAAGAACAACTTTCCAGTTCTTTATGGTTTGTCAAAGGTCACTGAGACTAGGCAGCAAGTTCATCTGCAACAAGTATTTCTGACCTCTGGGTTGTAACTCATTTGGGCTGAGAAACGCAGATCCGCCCAAGATGCGTGGAGCTCTTGGCTCCTGGCTTCCACTGGTGTTCACCACCTCCTGTATCATCCCTTCCAGGATGAAGAGCTTCCTCTGGCAGGGGAGGCAGAAGGCCTACAGGACCCAGTAGCTCTGTTTTGTCTGTCATCTGTTGTCATTACACATCTTGCCCCAAGCAAAGGGACTGTGTCTTCCTTGCTTTCCTTCCTCCTATAACTAAAAAGGCCCTTTTCATTCTCTTAGCATGTTACACAGAACCCAGCTGTTCAGGACTTTAGAATCCCTGTGGCTCTTATAAGTTGAGAATGATTCTCTCTCTGTGTCCTCCTCTCCCTCTCTTTCTCTTTTTCATTCACAAACATTTTCTAGATCTTGTCCAATGAGTAAGGCCACAGTTTTCATTACCATCCCTGCAGGCAAATTCTTCAGATGGTTAAAGAACAGGTATTGGTGCCAAATAACATAAGGTGTGGGAGTTTGCTATTTTTTTCTTCTCTTGTCTCTGCAGAGCTCACATATCCTTGCTGCGGTCTGTGAACCATTCATCTCTGACATGTATTCCTAGCCCCTGACATCATTGTGTGGCAACACTGCCGCCATCCCAGAGCTAGGACTAAACAAATAGTCAATGCAGGGCAAAGGGTTGGCATTCATACCACTGCCAGACTTCTTTGTTAGACCCTGAGCCTGCCAAAGAAGGCCCTTTCCAACTCTCACTGATTCACCCCCACACTGACAACCTTCTGAGCAGGTGTGCTGGCAACTGTTGCCCATCATTTTGTAAAAAGAGAAAGTAAAGATTCTGGATAAGAAACTTATTCAGAGACATATAAGGTGACAGGAATTACACGAATGGCTTCCAGGATCCAGACCCTGCCTGTCTTGACACTGTCTGCCCCAAATCTACACTAAGAATCTGGAACTCCAGGACTGTCTGCCCCAAATCTACACTAAGAATCTGGAACTGCACTGACATAGAACTCAGGTGTCATTTACTGAGCATTGTTATGTGCCAGGCACTGTTCTGAGAGCTTTACATGTGTTAACTCTTTTAACTTCTACAAAGCCCAGGAAGTAGGGTCTATTATTATCCCCACTTGGTATTTGAGGGAACTGAGGCACAGAAATGCCAAAGCCATACAGTAATTAGTAGCAGAGCTGGCATTTGAACCCTGGCAGTCTGATTTCAGAGCCTGGAATAGCAATCTCCAGATGGATGTTCTGTTCTCATAGTTCTCATACTCTTCAGAGAAAGTGAGAGATCTGTGGCTGACCCTGCTGTTTACCTAGAAACTATTCTCTCTCCCTTCTTCTCACAGAGTTCTAATTTCGTTCGCTCCTCTGAAAGGCCATGTGCCTCAAAGATCAGGGGCCCAAGTTGCAGGTGGTGAGTCATGGTTGGTCTCCCAGCCTGATGGGTTGAGAGGCAGACATGGAAGTGACTAGAAGGTTCTGGGAAGTTTCCTTGCTTTTCTCAAGAGTCACAGAGGAAGAAGCTCTGGCTTCCTGCCTTTAGTCAGTGTGGTAAGCAGGTAGATGTGATGCTTGAAGGTGCTGCAGTATTTTGGGACCACAAGAGGACATGCCAAGGACAAGGCCAATGCCCGTGAATGGAAGAGAGGACAGGAAGAAAGAACTAGGCCACTGAACCTCTGAATTAATCAGCCTTGGAAACATCTCATCTCGGAGCTTTTTAATCATGTGAAATACTAGTCTTTCTTTATTGTTTAGTCAGGGCTTCTCAACCTTGGCACTTAAGACACTTTTGGTAGAATTATTCCTTGTTGTGAGAAGCTTAATTGCAGGATGTTTAGCTACACCCCTGGCCTCTACCCACTAGATGCCAGTAGCATCCCCCCGCCCTCCTCCAAGATATGACCACCAAAAATGTCTCCAATTTTCCAAATGTCCCTGTGGAAGTAAAACCAACTCTGGTTGAGAACCGCTGGTTTAAGCCCTTGGTTTCCAAAATGAAGCATACACAATATGATACATTGATCTGTTTGGTTGTAGGAAAAAGGTATTAGAACATTTATTTATAATTGTTTTTATCTCCTCTAAATATTTCTAGTTATTTTTTTAATTATGTATATAAATATCACTACAGTAGCATAAGAACATAATTTTTAAATAATGAATGTATTACAGAGTATGGTCAAAAATTTTTTTGCAATAAGAACGTGTCATCATAACAATTTGAAAACCACTTGCTTAAATTACTTCTAGTTCTATTTCCTGTTACTTGCAGCCAAAAGCATCCTAACTCCTTAAGAGGATAATAATATTAGCTAACTATAATATTATGAGTTATAATGAAAATATATATTTAGTCTTTGCCCCATTCCTGGCACAGAGCTCCTAAAATTTCCTGAGTGATGAGGACAAAGGTGTCTTTTGTTATTCATAACAAGCACCTTTGAATTACATCCGAGTTTATGTTCATGAGGTGAATTTTGGAAAGCCCCTAAAGATGGGGGCTGGTTTCCAGGGGGAACCGACCAAGGTTGGAGGGTTGGAACTTTCAGCCCCATGCCCCAGACCTCTGGGGAGTAGAGAAGTACTGAAGGTTGAATTAATTATAATGCACAATGATTTAATCACTCTTGGCTACATAATGGAGCCTTCATAAAAACCCAAAAGGATGGGGTTCAGAGACGTTCTGGGTTGCTGAATACGTGGAGGTGCTGGGAGGATGGCTGTCTGGAGAGGACATGGAAGCTCTGCTCCTCTTCCCCTCTACCTGGCCCTATGCATCTCTTCCATCTAGCTGTGCCTGAGTGACATTTTTTGTAATAAACTGATAATCTAGTAAATAAACAGTTTCCCTGAGTTCTGTGAGCCATTATAGCAAATTAAAACCTACGGAAGGGGGTCATGGGAATGATGCAAGACTGGGCGAATCGCCCCTAGTGAGGACTCAAGTCCTACACCAAATCACCCCTAGTGAGGACTCAAGTCCTCCACGCAGGAAAGAATTCAATAGCGAGCCAGAGTTAGAGACAGAGGAAAGTTTATCAGAGAAGGACTAACGATCCAAAGACAGAGTGTGGTCTCCTCTCAGAATCAGAGAATGAGATCCCAAGTGTTTGGGGCATTGGGTTTATATCTGTAGTAAAGAATGGAATGAATGATTGGGTTTATCTTTGTACAAGGTACACCTTTTGTTTTCCTTTTATGGTACGGGTGAACTTTAATGGCATGAGTACGGTTGTTAGTAATCTCTGCAGGGACCTTCCTTTGTACTGTAGGTTCCTTGTGGTCTGGCTGTATGGCCAATTAGCCAGTTCCCCATGTCTGGCAGCACGTGGCAGGCTCTGAATTCTATTTGGTTTAATATTTAGTCAATCTGTGCAATTCTCATTCTTCTTCCCCATATCAGGAATATCTGATTTATAGCCAATGGTCAGAAGCAAAGGTGACAACCTGGATTTGCCATTGGCATCTGAAGAGGCAAAGGGCAGTCTTGTGGGACTGAGCCCTTAGCCTGTGGGATGCTATCCTCAGGTAGAGTGTCAGAATTGAGTTAAACTGTAAGATACCTGGCTGGTGTCAGAGAATTGCTTGGTATGGGAAAATCACCCATTCATCTGGTCACGGAAGTGAGTAGTAGAGGAGAAAACAAAAATTTTCCTTATGCTAACACTTACTGAATGTTTTCTATGTGCTAGACACTGTTTTAAGTCATCACTTAATCTTCACAACAACCCTAAGTGGTAGGTACAATCATTTCCTCATTCTATAAGTGAGAGAGCTGAGGCCAAGAGAGATGAAATAACTTGCCCCAGACCAGGAACCTGGCACACAACAGAGCCAGGATTAGAATGCAAGCAGTCCAGCTCTAAAACCTGTGCACTTGACCATCATGCTCTACAGGGGCCAGGCTTTATTTTACAAAAAAGGAAGAAAACCTCGAGAAAGTTAAAGAATTTCTCCAGATAAAGCAGCAAGTCGTGGCAGAACCAAGGACAGAGGGGAGCAGAAATGGCCCATGAAGCATCTGGTCAGCCTCTGTGGCAGGAAGTGGGTTCGGTTCTATCCTAAGAAGCAGATGGCATTTTTCATGGAAATGTGAGGAATCGGATGCATCTCTGTCACTCTCCTCTCCCGCTGAAATCTCTCTCCTCCCCACACCCTAGCCTGATCTATCACTGGTCATTTCAAAGTGTCAGGAGTCTCAGAAAGCGACCTCCACTCGCTGGCACTATCCTTTACTTAAGACAAGAAGAGACAAAGAAAATTCTTTTTATTGGCTTGCACTGAGCAAATATGGATAGGGTAATCCATTTACTTTCAAATTCTCTTTGTTTACCATGAGAAAGTACCTGGTCATGTTCTTTAAACTAAAAGTAATTTCTTCTGAGGGAAAGAAGATAAAAGAAACTGTGCCTCTGACCTTTAGTATTAAAATATCTTTATATTTCCTCAGAGTGTGGTAAAGCACAGGCAGATTTTAAACTCTCCTCAAACCCTTTCATTTCCTCCTCTCAAAAGCTGCTTCTAATTGCATATTTTAAGTGCTGGAACTATGGCTCAGGGGTCTATTTTCTCTACTGAAAAAAGGTGAATTAGTGAAAAAGAAGAGTGACCATTGCTAGGAGGATATTACCAGAAAATATAAGTAAATGTATCACTTGGGGGCAATGTTACTAAAAATAAGAAGCGATGTATCAGAGCCATTCTGAGATTCTTCCATGAACCTTTCCAGGATTCAGTAATTGAATAAATGATTATGAAGGAAGTACTATTAAGCTAGGTTCTGTACTGGATGGCAGGGGCACAATGCGATCAAAATAGATGATGTCCCTGCTCTCATGGAGCTCGTCTTCTAGAGGGGAAGAGACAGGCTATAAACAAATGAACCAAAAAGTATATAATTTGTCATGTGGTGATAGCACTGTGAAAAAAAATAAAGCAGGGTAAGGGAGAGAGAGTCATGAAATGGGTGGTAGGGGTGGTATAATATGAAATATATTTAGTCTCTGTCCTCGGTTCCTGGCACACAGCTCCTAAAACCCTTGAAATTTCTTGAGTGACTGGAGTGTCTTTTGTTACCCAGAAGAGGTCCCTTTTGAGCACACTCAGTTTATGCTAATGAGGTGACTTAGAGGGGGGCCCAACATAGCCTCAGAATGGGGCTGGTCACCAGGAGGACCAAGTGATTTAGAAGGTTGGAACTTTCAGCCCCACCCACCGACCTCTCTGGGAAGAAGTAGGAGGCTGCAGATGAAGCTCTATAAACACTCTTGAACAATGAGATCCGGGGAGCTTAAGGGTTGGTGAGTGCAACCATGTGCCAGCAGGGCTGTGTACCACAGCTCCCTGGAGACAGATGCTCCTATGCTCAAGACCCTTTCAGACCTTGCTCTGTGTACCTCTTCATCTGGCTACTCATCTGTATCCTTTACAGTATCTTCTATAATAAACTGGCAAATGTAAGTAAGTGTTTCTCTGAGTTCTATAAGCCTCTCTAGCAAACTAATCAAACCGAGGAGGGAGTTGTGGAAACCCCATCTTTAGCCAGTAGGTCAGAAGCACACGGAACAACGTGGACTTGTGATTGGTGTCTGTGGGGTCAGTCTTGTGGGACTGAGCTCTTAACCTGTGGGATCCGACACTGTTTCTAGGTAGATAGTGTAAGAATTTAATTAAATTTGTAGGATACCTGGTCAATGTCTGCTGAGAACTAGAGAATCGCTCGGTGGTAGAAAACACACGTAGGATAGGATAAGGTGGGCCATGAAGTCTTCTCTGATAAGGTCACATTGAGGCAGAGATCTGAAGAAAACGAGTGTGAAGGCGTAAACCCTGTGGTTTTTCTGCAGAAAAAACAGCACATGCAATGATCCTGAGGTGGGACTGTGTTTGCCGCAGTCAAGGAAGAGTAAGGAAGCCAGTAAGAGAGCCTAGTAAGAGACGGAGAAGGAGATAGGATATGGCAGACCTTGTAGGGCTTTCTAGGCCCTGGTACAGACTTCAGAGTTTATCTGAGAACATTAGAAAGCCATTCAAAGTTTTGAACAGAGGAGTGATAAGAAACGACTTCTCTTTTCCAAGGATCTGCTTTAGCAGGATCTCCATGAATGCCTCTCCAGAACCTAGCGTTTCTCACCATAAGCAGTAAGAAAGCTGATGGCCTCGAGGGGAAGACAGGTATGGGTAACTGGAAAGAGAAAAGCAGGATGTTTTGGAAATCCACAGTAGGAGGATCTGATCCGATCTGAGGATCTGAGGGAAGGCTTTCTAGAGGCAGGGATGTGAAGCCGAGACTTAAGAGATACGTAGAGGAGATGAAGAGAAGAGGGGAGGAGCTCTCCAGGGATGGGCGATGCGCGTACAAAAACCGCAGGTGCTGAGCGAGCACAGACTCTTAGGGGGGGCTGAAACCAGGTCAAACAGGCTGAAGCACAGACAACCAGGGGCCAGGGTGTTGCGTTACCACTAGAGAAGGGAGGGCCCATTCCTGAAGAAAAACAAAGAGAATTTGAAAGTGAACGGATGTGTTCAGAACGGTGAGGTCCGGTCAGGATCCTAAAGCTACAGGGATTTTCCTTAAAGGAGCCACACTGATCAAATTTACATTTTCAGAAGATGACTCTACTACGACTTTTGCCCTTGGGCACCTAAATAGATGAAGGTGCCATTCCTGAGAGAGGGAACTAGGAGCAGCCATGTGGTTTGGGATTCTAGAGCCTTGGCCAAGGCTGGTTTCACCTCTTGAGCAGAGCCAGTGCTAGTTACCAGGTAGGTACAACGTGCTGGAGCCGGCTCGCACCCACGAGACAGTTGTGAGGCTGGTAACTTGAAATTGGCTATGGGAGGAGAATTTACACAATTGGGAATAAACATTACAAATAACAGTGTCCCTTCCAGAGAGCTGGTTTACAGCACACTATCTGCGAGAAAAACTTGGCTCTGGTTTCAGGCCCTTCAGTGACTAGTTGTTGCTGCTTCAGTAGTTTGGGAATAGAGGTCATTATTCCTCAATTTTGTTACAAAATGTTGACCTTCCTACTTGGATTGAATGCATGGGTACCTTTTTAAATTATACATTATCTTCACCAGGCTCTAGTCAAAGTCGAAAACGGAAGCAGCCGTGCAGCACTGGAAAGAACCCTGGATAACCTTGACGCAATCCCAGGAAATCGGTGTTGGCTGCTTTTTTGTTTTATGGCTTTCTGGACTTCCTGTTTAGACACCTTGCCTCCCCTTGATCTTTTATCTGATGCCAAGATTCCAGGATTAGCAGGATATTTGAGATGGAGGCAGATACTGGAAAGTACAATACACACGATGCCAGGCGATTCATCTATCCATCCGCCCAACCAACAAATATTTTCTGATCATTGAGTATGTGGCATATGCTTCCTAATGCTGGGGATATAAAACTGAAGAAGCCCTTCGGGGTTCTCAACATCACTGGGGAGAGAGACTCACAAATAACTCTGCCAGTTTTCATCAAGATGTGTTCCACCACACACACACACACACACACACACACACACACACAAAACCCCACTACAACAACAAGTAACTCAAAGTGACTTGAACAACAAAGGCATTTTTTGTCTCAAATATCAAATAGTCCAGAAGTAGGGCAGGTGCCACATGCATTACATAAAGTTCCAGGTCATCTTCTCTGTAATATTCTTGGATTTGCCTTGTTCTATGTATACTGGTGTCTAAACCAGGCCAGAGGTAATATGGCTGCAGTAGCCCCAGCCATCACATCAGACATCACAACATCCAAATAAAGAAAGCAAACCATTTCTTCCGGTATCACTTTTATGAGAGGACACTTTTCCACAAATTTCCTAACAGATGTTTTTCTGTGTCAGTTCCCAGAATGGGGGCACGTGTCCATTCCCAACCTCGCCACCAGCGAAGGGAATGAGATAACCTTGAGGGCACAGACTAAAAGGGAATGAGATAACCTTGAGGGCACAGACTAAAAGGGAATGAGATAACCTTGATGGGCACAGGCTAGTCAGGATCTACCTCTGATACTGCCAATGGGGTCACCATCCCTGGGTCTCATGAGGGAGGAGTGGATACCTGAATAAAACTGAATTCTATTAGTAAAGGAGAATGGGGTGAGAGCTCTGGGTGGTTGGTGGGTGGCAAATCGTGTCCTCTACACTGGGGAGATGCTATATCACAGGTGTATGGGAATTCGGAGGGAGGAATGACATTTTTTTCTGGGCGAGGAAGTAGACGGAACAGTTGGGAGGGTTCAAAAAGGAGGTGATTTGGAAGCTGGGCTGGGGATAAATAAAATGAGGCTGAAAGTGGTGTTACATCCAGATTGAGAGGGAGGGTTTTATAAGCCCTTCTTGAAGGATTTGCCTTAATCCTACAGGAACTGTAGAGTCACTATGCGTATATTTTGTTTGTTTGTTTTTAATTTTTGTTTTTATTATGGTGACGTTGGCTAACAAAATCCAGTAAGTTTCAGGTGTACAATTCAAAAGTATATATATATCTATATATATATTGCATTGTGTGTTCGCCACCCATAGTTAAATTTCTTTCTGTCACTACATATTTGACCCCTTTTCTCACATTTACCTCCCTCCTCCCCCCCACCCTCTGGTAACCACTAGGCTATTATCCATGTCCATGAGTATCTGTTTGTCCTGTTCGTTTGTTGCTTTTAGGTTTATATCCCACATATAAGTGATATCATGAGATTTTCAACTTTTTCTGTCTGGCTTATTTCACTTAGCAAGATTATTCTCAAGGTCCATCCATGTTGTCACAAATGGCAGTATTTCATCTCTTATGGCTGAGTAATATTCCATTGTATATATGTCCCACAGCTTCTTTATCTAATCATCTATCATAGGACATTTCAGTTGCTTCCATATGAATAATGCTGCTATGAACATCGATGTGCGGATATCTTTTTGGATATATGTTTTCAAGTTTTGGGATAAGTACCCAGTTGAGGGATTGCTGGATCATATGGTAAGTCAATTCTTAGCTTTTTGAGGAAACTCCATACTGTTTTCCATAGTGGCTGTACCAATTTGCAGTCCCACCAGCAGTGTATGAGGGTTCCTTTTTCTCTGCTATGCATATTTTAACCCATTTCCCGTTTGCCTTGAAAATACTCGCCGGTGGCACTTGCGGCTGCAGCATTTACCCGAGATAACTCACGGATTACAGTCCTAAACTTACCCCCAAAGTCTGCCACAAAATCTCTCACTTTTATTATTATTTTTGCATCGCTCTGGTATATCGATAGTCTTTAGAAACAAATGACGTCATTCTTTTTATAGCATTCTGTTTTTAGTAGTGGTATTTCCATTTACAAAATATAGTAATTCTCGATCGCTGAAAATGTCAAATCCTAGAAAATGTAGCATTCCTATGCATGATGTTAAATTAACACTGGCAGTGAGCTGTGCTTTTTTTTTTTTTTTCTGAAATGGGAAGTGGGTTAATATTTTTAAAACATATTTAAAATATGATATAAAATGTATTCAAATCATAAGAAATAGGAAAGGGGAAGAAGAACAGCCACTTATTGAATGTCTGCTATGCGCTAGAGGCCATGTGGATGCTCTACACAGACTCCTTCCTTTAATCTCTACCACAACTGCTGCAGAAGGCTTTTTAAGGGACCTCCATACAGTTTTTCCCCCATCTTACAATGAACAAATGGCTCAGGGATCAGGGATCACAGCCTAATCAAATAAGAGAAGCCTTCACTGACTGATGTTTGCTCAGGGACACAACCGCAGGTGTGGTGGTCCCCAAGCCCCTGACAATGGGAGTAAGACAAGGCACTGGTGGAAAGGGCACGAAGTGGCTGTTGCAATAGCACCGAAGGGAGGTGACGAGCATCTGGACTGGAGCAGCAGTGCCAGGCAGGGATGGAGAAGAAAAAACAGATATGAATAGGAACAAAAGTCCTGAGAATTCATGACACACTGCCTTTGAGGGTAAAAAGTTTTCCAAGATAGTTCAATCATAATCCTTGCTTTGAAAATTCAAAATTTTCCAACCCTAATAAGATATTAGGGAACAATTTGAGCATAATGTGAATTGTGGAATTAGTTATTCAAGTATTTGTCCCTCAGGAAACACTACATAAATGCAAAAAACTGCAACTAGTTTAGGAACACACAAAACACTGTGTGTGCTCATGCACAAACACCCCCAACCCCCACGAACATCGACCAGCTGCCTCAGTTCACCATGTGTGTTATAAACCACATTTGTCCACATCCGGCGTTACAACTTTGATTTCTAATAATCCTATCCTACCACTTCTCAATAACCCATAAACTGCAGCTCTCCTGATGCCTGTTTCCACAAGAAAACTTCAGGTTTTGTCAAATGCCATGTTTATTGTATTATTTATGTATTTCTCAACCATTTAACATGTGTAAGACCATGCTACCACTTTTGTTAGGTTCCTATCTCTTTTTTTATAATGTCCTTGATGAACTTTTTAAGTGTTATGCCTATTTTTCCAATAGCCCTGTGGTTTTTATTGATCAATTTCGTACAACACACTGATTTTTAGGAACACACGTATTGATTATAGTACAACTGACTCTACCTTAAGTTTTCTGGTTCAGATACCTACACTTAAAATCATACACTTTACTGAAAGGGGGTTTGGTGGGTGATGGGGAGATTGTGGCTTTGGCTTTGGACATACTGAGTTTAAATTTCCAGGAGAAATTGGAAAGTATCTAAAAGAGAATTTAAAATATTAATCTGAAGCTTAGGGGCGGGGGGACAAGAACTAGGGGATACATAAGTAGTCTTGGAGACAATTAGCAAATACAAGGTAACTGAAGCCACATGAGAGAGGCTTCCCAGAAAGAGGTGAGGAGTGAGAAGATGAGACAGCCTCGAGGAAACCTGAGGGGCACCAGCATCCAAGGGCAAGCAAGGCAGGTGAAGAGGAGCCAGAGAAGGAGCCTGAGCAGCAGACAGAGGCAGATTGATGAGAGAGGGTGATGTCGGGAAGCCAAGACAGGTCAGAATTTAAGGTGGTAAAGAGGCCTGACCATGTCAAATGTTACAAAAGTTCAAGGAATGAGGAGTGAAGAGTGTGTGTTGGATTAGGGCGTTCGGAATTCATTTTCAGTCATGGGGAGGCTGAAATCTCTTTTGGAATCTCTTCACTCAAAATTTATAGGACACGAAGAGAAGCAAAAAAATGGTATTTTGTAAGGGAGTCACAACCAAAGGAAAATTTAATAGATGTTCGTAGAGTGAGGAAGAGGGATTAGAAAAAGAGATAAGGAGATTTAAGAAAAGAAGTGGGAGGAGACAGAAAGAAATGAAAATGGTTAAATTTGGAAAGATGGTCCTTTTCTCTCCTCTGAGACAGAAGTGAATAAGGCAACATGAATTTAGATACAGCAGAGTTTATATCAGGGCCTGTATTCTCCTCGGGGAGTGAAGGAAAAGTGAAAATAGGATTAACTGAAAAAGGGGTTTATTTTTCTGGCATAACAAGAAGCAACAAGAGGTAGTCAGTCCATGGCTGATGCAGAGGCTCCAGAATTTCATCAATGCCCAGACTCCTTCTATATTTCTACCCTGCCAGCCTTAGTGTCTGGCTTGTGTCATTACTCAGACAATATGGCTGCCGACATTCCAGATATGTCTTCATTTCAGCAGAAAACATGCAGAAGGGTAAAGAAATTACATGCCAGCTATATCCTTTTTTTTTTTTTAATCAGGAAAAGAAATAGTTTTCCTGAAGGCCCCCACCTAGTAGATTTCCATTTACATCTCACCAGCCAGAACTAGCTCTGGCTGCAAGGGAGTCTGGGTAGTTAGTGTTTTTAACTCTTAGAAAGGGAAAAAGGGAGAATGGCTATTGGGTTAACAACCAGGTATGCCTGCTGCTCTGAGAATAAATAAGAATGAATTTTCAGGACACAGCTAGGTTTTGAGTACACAAACTAGAACTAGCACTGATATGTTCCGAGGTTCCATCATCAGTTAGCTGGGGAACTGAGAGGTAGTTATCTTACCTCAATGGGCCTAATATTTTCTCATCTACAAGAGAAGATAGTTAAGCCATATTATTTCTAAGACTTAAAAATAATTCTACTACCTGTAATTTGAAAGGCTTATATAATATCCATTTCTAAAATAGCAGGAAAATATGATTGACTTTCTTGGAAGCGTGAGAAACATGTTGATAATTCTTTAATAAAGTTAGCACTCTTTCAGTGAAGTACGTAGGAAAAATGCTATCTATAGTTTGATAAGGCTTATTTGTACACCAAATTCAAGTTTTCAGAGTTAAATACTCACTTATGAATAGTTCTGTAATACAGACACAAAGAAGTGCAATTACAGAGTGGAAGCCCATGGAATTTAAACAATTTAACAGAAACAACTGAATTATTCTCCAAAAAAGATGAACCAATTTATATTCTTACCAGCAACATACTAGAATGCCAACTTCTCTAGCAAAAAACATATAAAAACAGGAAGAAATAAATAGTATTATGAATTCTTTTATTCTTTGTCAGATACTGTCATGTGCCCTTTACAATCATTATTTTACATAATTCTCCTGGCTACTCTATGAGGTAGGTAGTATTATTATGCCTATTATAGAGATGAAGAAACCGAGGCTCAGAAAGTTTAAAGAGCTTGCCCAGTGCCATACGCTTAATTGCTGGCAAAATTGAGACTGGATCCTAGGTTTCTCTGACACTAAGTCCATCCTCTTAAACCCCAAACTTGACTGCCTCATTATTTCTACAGGGTCTTTACATGAAGAAACATGGAAAGACTTCTCTATCTTGCCTCAAGAGTCTTCTCAGAAATCCTAACATTGCAAAAGCTAGAAATTGGTAGACACCAATATCACTCAGAATAAGTCTAAGACATCACAGGCCACAAAGTGGTAATATTCACTGATAAAACCTTCAAGAATCATAAAAGGCCTCCCTTTGATGGTTTCCAGCAGTGTGAATAACATAGGAGTAAAGGAAATTTTTTTCACCTTTTCTTCCCTTAGCTCAGTAGGAACTAACTGTGTCTTCTGGTTACAATTTTAAAGAAAATCTCGGGCTTTTCTTGTTCTTTGTTATAGACCTGAAGTGAGGTTCCCACGGGTCCTGATCTATGCCTCTTTGATCCTCCCTGGATATGTGCTCACTCACACAACCAGGTACTGAACTTTGTTTTGTTATAACACTTAACCACCACAGGAGGAAAAAGAAACCACTGAATGGACTGACCTGTGCTCATAGAGTAGATTTTGTTGGAACAAGGGCAACAAACTGTAGTAACTATTAGTCACTGACTTGTCTTAGAATTCTGCCAAGCCAGAAATGGCCAGCACAAGTATATCTTTGGAGTTTCACCTGGGCCTTTTTAAAGTATATAAGTAAAATGGGTAAAGACAGGGTTGAAATGGTCATTACAAATCATGGTACCTTGATGAGAGGTAATAACATAACCTTTGAAAGATATTTACTCACATCATGGAGCTGCTGGGGTGAGAGGGGTACTCTTATTAACCAGTGAGCAAGAATGATGCTTAGATCAATTTGAAAAAAAACAGAGTCCTCTATCTCAAAGCCCTGAGAAATGGCATATAATCATCCATTGTTTTTTTTAACTCTATTAATCAGGTGGTTTACAGCGATTCTTTTGAAGCTTCATTCTGAACTTGCTTACAATCAATTCACCCATTTTACACATATAATTTAATGAGTTTTGGCACATATATACAGTCATGCAATTACCCCAATGTCTATAGAATTTGTACTCCTCTTTCATTCCTGATATAGGTAATTTATATTTTCTCTCTCTCTCTTTTTTTTTTATCAGTCTTGCTAGGTGTTTGTCGCTTTTAATAATCATTTCAAAGAACCAATTTTTGGTTATATTTTCTCTACTGTTCATCTGTTTTATAGTTCATTGACTTGTGCTTTTATCTTTATTATTTCCTGAATTTTACTAACTTTGTGCTTAATTTGTTTACTTTCTAGTTTCTTACATTGAAAATTTAGATAATCTTTTTTTGGTAACAGTTTTATTGAGATATAATTCACATACCATCCAATGGTTTTACATACATTCAGAGTTGCACAACCAACATCGAATACATTTTATAACATTTTCATCAGTCCCCCAAAAGAAATCCTATACCTTTTATCAGTCACTCCATCCCTTGCTAGCCCCTTTCCCCAGCTCTAAACAACTACTAATCTAATTTCGGTCTCTAGAATTTGCCTATTCTGGTCATTTCCTACAAATAGAATCACATAGTATGTGGTCTTTTTTGACTATCTTTTCACTTAGTATAATATTTTCTTTCTTTTTTTTTTTTTTTGGTATAATACTTTCAAGGTTCATCCACATTATAGCATGTATCAGCACTTCATTCTTTTCATTGCCAAATAATATTCCATTGTATAGATATGTCACACTTTATGTATCCAATTGTTGAATAATGAATAGGTAACTGATTATAAGTTTTTTCTTCATTCTTAATATTAGCAGTTAAAAATGTAAAGTTCCGTCTGAGTCCTCCTTTAGCTGCATCACACAAACTTTGATATCTTATATTTTCATTATAATTTCATTCAAAATACTTTCAAATTTCCTTTGTGAAATAAAGCATAGATTTTTATAAATGTAGTGATGAATTTCCAAATGTTTGAGACTTCTGTCTCTATTCTACAGATTGAATAGTCCCTATTGATCTATCTTCAAATTCACTGTTTCTTTATCTGCCTGCAAAATTCTGTTAAAAGCATCCAATGAATTTTTTATTTCAGTTATTATATGTTTCAGCTCTAAAATTTCCTTTTAGTTCTGTTTCTATAATTTTTATTTCTCTGCTGGGATTCTCCCATTATGTTCATTTGCTACAATCAATTGTTTCCTAAGTCCCTGAACGTATTTATAATGGTTGCCTTAGAGTCCTGTGTATTTATTACAATAACATCTAGGTCATCTCAGGGTTCCTACATTGCTACATATGCAAAGTAACATGAAAATGTGTATGGGTCACATTTTCATATTACTTTGCATATGTAGCAATTTTTAATTAGATGCTAGTTATCATGAAAGGTACAATGTAGAGACTCTAGATTCTGTTTTGTTCCTTTAAAGAGCAATCTTTATTAACTTGGCTAGACTCAAATTCCAAATTGTTTCTCTGCATTCAACAGCAGTTGAACTCTGCTGAGTTATTTCTGCTTCAACTGGTGCCTTTTCTTTCTTTT
>NW_006494609.1:449432-475404 GCF_000325575.1 Pteropus alecto | reverse complement strand
CAACTCAAGACAATGGACTGGCAACTGCACTCAGGGAAAAAGTTGCCAACTTCAAAATCTCACAAGATATACTTTCTGCTTTTAAAGATGGACTTCATTCTGTTTACTTTTGATAGGTCTCTGTGTATTCAAATTGTCCTTCTTAAATATTTTGTCCAAGTTTTATAATTATTATTTATGAGGGGTTAGTCTTATCAAGCTGCTCTGCCATTATCGGAAGCAAAATTTGTTTTCAAACAATTAAAAAAAATACACCACTTACAAAGATCTAACAGGGAAGTGATCTAAATAGGATATATCCTAAGAAAATGGTTTTGAGAGGAATCAAGATTTACTAAGAATATTACAGAAATTAGGGAAGTTAATTAGGGAAGTTAATATGGGGAAATCATATTTATTCTCAGTGGTGCATACATTAGTCTGAAAAGGGAAAGAAACTGAAAAAGAATAAGCATTTTAACTATTGTATCGAGTTGAAAAATTGGTATTTTTCAAAGACTTTAACATTGAAGAAATCGGTGCATTGTACACGTAATTCAAAGTCTCAAATTTTAAACATACTCTCAAATTGGGATCAATTGCTATGTTGTATGGCTTGTAGTTTGAACCCATCTCACTCAGATTATCTGTAGCTATAAATGACAAACAAGCATCTCTGAATCTGTGACTAAAGCAGTTGCCACAAAACTAACAAGGCTGATGGTGGTGGGGCACAGTGACCCCACAGACTCATAGTCCTAGCTTCTCCCATCATGAATTGGGGAGGTAGATAAGGGTAAAGGAGGTCAATACATGGTGACGGAAGGAAATTTAACTTTGGATGGTGAACACACAATGCAATTTACATATGATGTATTATTGAATTGTACACTTGAAACCTATATAATTTTATTAATCAATGTCACCCCAATAAATTTAATTTTAAAAATAATAGGTAGGTAGGTAGGTAGGTAGATAGATAGATAGATAGATAGATAGATAGATAGACAGACAGACAGACAGACAGAGAGACAGACAGACAGATAGATAGATAGATAAAGAATTGGCCTATTTGATGAGCGGAGGTCATGACAGATTTTTTTTCCCCACAGAAAAATTCAGGTTCACGCTTTGGCAAGAAAATTTTATAGTACATATCTCGTGCAGATCAAAAAATTTAACGCCACATAATTTAAGCTAGTCTTACGACCAAGTAACTGGTTAGTGGATTAGCAAGATGAACTCGTTAAAAACTCCGCTGTTATCATTGATTCCTTTGGGTTGTGAGTGTTCTCTCAGATTCTTCTTTTGGAAATGAAGCTCATCTTGCACAGGTTAAGATCTTAACATTTTGGAATAAAAATATTTGAAAGTTCTTTCTTCCTCTAGAACTGTATTAGAGCAACATGGAAATATTAGGTTCAAAGTACGATAATTTTTGCCTTGAAATAACTGAGGTTATCATTCTAATTTTGACTTTTTTTTTTTTAAAGCAAGTTCACATGATTCAGTGAACCATCAAGATTTAGAGGCACATAAAGAAAAAAAAAACCTGGTTCTTGGAGATAAACTGAGACACTGGCTGAAAGACAGAAGAAATGGGAGTAAACTATGAAAACATTATGAGATGGAAGCAACAGTTAGAAGGAATCAAAATAAAACTTCAGTGTCATTTTGAAGAACCACCAATACTAAAAGGTCAAAGTATCATGCCATGTTACTTTAACTGGTCAGTGCATTGCTGGCATTTAAAAATTATTTTTTAATTTTTAAAAATTATGGCAAAACACATATAACATAAAATGTATCATTTTAACTATTTTTAAGTGCATGGTTCAGTGGCATTAAGTACATTCACACTGTTGTGCAACTATTGGTATATTTTAAACATTATAACCTTTATGATGGCCCTATGATAGCATTGCCTAATGCCTATTCTCTCTAAGGCTAATAGTTTTTCTTTGAGGAAAGAACTCAGGGAGAAGATCTTACTGACGGATGGAGAAAGTTACAGGGTGGAAGAATTTGGCTCAACATGAGAAAAAACTGTCTATATTTAGATCTGACCAGCAGGAACAGGAGGCCTGGGAGCTTCCTTTGAAGGTGAAGAGCATTCACACAGGGGCCCTGAGGCCATCTGTTGGGCGTGTTTTGGAAGAGATTCCTGTCCAGGGTGGGAGAGGGACTCTTCTGGGCTTCTTTCCAACTATGAGATCCTTCAGTTGAACTCAATTGCTATACACTCAGGTTTCAGATGCACTTATTGGAGTTCAAGTACACTAGATTTGGGCCTTAAAATAGTCACACTTAAAACCACTTACTGGCGGGTTTTATCCTTCCCTGGCACATTGGCTACTGCTTTTGAAGAAATCATTAAAAGCAGAATACTTAGGTTTCAGTTCCCCTCCAACCATTTACTCACCAAGAGATGTGGGGCAGGTGATCTTTGCAAAAACCAGTTTTCACTTAAATGGGCTCTGCTGGCTTCAGGTTTGCCCCATCCTAATCCCTTTCCACAGTGCTGTCAGAAAAATCTTTCCAAAATGTAACTCTGAGCATGTTACCTTCTCCCACTTTAAAAGTTTCTTCAACAGTACCTCTTCATTTCCAAAATAAATTTCAAATTTCTAAGCATGGAACCCAAGGCCACTTTTAGCTGGAATGAATTATGTCAATTCTCCAGTCCTTATCTGTCTGCCTGATTCCTACATAGTCTTCGAAACACAACTCAGGTGTGGTCTTTTACTAGAAAATGTCCTCATTTTCCCTTAAGGCTTGGCTAGGGCTTATACTACTAGCAACCACATTATCTGTGACCATGACCATAAGCATCCTTAAAAAAAAAAAAAAAAAAAAAGCACCTTTGGTGCATTTTTGCTCTGTTGGGAAAAAAAGAGCTGAATCCCTGCCATAGTCCATACATCATAGTAATTTCCAAGTGAATCAAAAGATAGGAGGATTAAAAATAATCTTGGAGTGAAGGAATTCTTTGAATATATGACATAAAATATAAAAGCCACTTTAAAAAGATTATTGAAAACAATTATATAAAAAATTAAATTCTCCATGTCAAAAATATTAAAATCTAAATACAAATGAGAAATCATGAAAATTTGAAACATATCTCATATAGAGTCCCCACACATCAGTAAGAAAACAAACACATAAAATGGGCAAAGAATATAAATAGTATGCATAAAAAAGTTACAAAAAGCTTTTAAAAATGAAAAGATAAACTTTATTATAAACTGTATTACTCACATGAGAAACGCAGTTAAAACTGCAATGGAATACCTGTTTTCATCACTCAGATTAGCAAAGATTAAAAATTTTGAAAACATTGTTGGTAAGAATATGTGGAAACAGGCATTCCGTCCATATACTGTGGGTGGAAGTATAAATTGGTATAATCTTTATGTCAACAATGATCAGAATTACAAGTGCACATACCCTTGATCCAGCAACTTTATTTCTGGGACTTTACCCATAAATTTGTACATCAGCAAAATGGCATTGAAGATGAAGCTTTCCTTCTTTTTCTATTCTCAGAAAAAATTAAAATATAAGAATTATCTGTTCTTGGAAGTCTCCTAAAACTTGCCCATAACACATTTGGTGCTTTTAGGTGGGTATGCTTATACTTTAAATTATTGACTCAATTTCTCTAATGGGTATTGGTTTATACAAATATTCTACTTCTTCTTAGGTTAATTTTGGTAATAATTTAAGCTAATTTTGGTAATACAGATTTTATCTAAGTTTTTAAAATATAACGGCAACAATCATTTGTATTATACTCATGATTTTTAATACATCTACTGTGTCTGTTATATCCTCTTCTTTAATACTGTTTATTTTAACTTTTAAAATTGTTCTTTCAGCCTTTCTAGGCATTGTATTCCTTAATTTTCAAAGTACAAGTGCTACCTTTTGTTGAATCTATTGTTTTTTCTATTTCATCAACATTTGCTCATATCTTATTTGCTTTAATTTCTTTGGATTTACTCTGTTATTCAAGTTTTTCGCTATTTAGTGTAAGGATTTATCCATTTATGTAAAATCTTCATCTTAATAAGTTTACTTAAAGCAAGGAATTTCCCTCTAAATACTACTTTAGTTGTTTTCCAGAGGTTTTTATATGTAATACTTTTGTTTTTTATTATAAATATTTTACAATTTATTGATTTCCTCTTTAGCTCATGAGTTATTGAAGTGAATTTTCCCCAACTTTTTACATTGTAAAATTTTAATTTTATTTTGAAAAATGTTTAAACTATAGAAAAACTGAAATAGTTTTACTGAATTGAAAGAATACTAAAATGAATACCCTATACCACTTACTTAGATTTACAAGTTTTTAACATTTTGCCATAGTTTTTCTCCATTAACTGTGATTTTCATGAAGCATTTAAATGTAAGTTGCAGACATTATGATACTTCACTCTGAACTAAATATTAACTATTACTATTATTGGTAGAATTTTCTTTTTATTATTGCAAAGTATCACTCTTAAAGTCTATTAAACACCTTTTCTTTAAATTTTATTTGTCTGCTACTAATGCTGATATATAGACTTTTTTTTGATTGGCAATGGCATGGTAATCTTTTTTTCACTTGTTTAGGCATCTTTCTTACAAGCTATGTTTATCTGCATTTTACACTAACAATAAACTATTTGAGTAGGCGATTGGAGGGTATGGGGAAAAATCCCATTTTAGCATCAAAAGGAATAAAATACTTAAGAATAGACTTAACTGAGGAGGTGAAAGACTTGTACATGGACAATTACAAAATACTGCCAAAAGAAATGAAAGACGACATGAACAAATAGAATGACATCCATGTTTATGGATTGGAAGACATAATATTGTTAAAAGTTCATACTACCCAAAGCAATATACAGATTCGATGCAATACCTATGAAAATCACAACTGCATTTTTTACAGAAATAGAACAAAAAAATCTAAAATTTATATGGAGCCACAAAGAACATTGAATAGCCAAATCAATCTTGAGAAAAAAGAACAAAGCTGGAGGCATCGTGCTCCCTGATTTCAAACTATATTACAAAGCTACAGTAATTCAAACAGCATGGTACTGGCATAAAGGCAGACATATAAACCAATGGGACAGAATAAAGAGCCCTGAAATAAATTCACGTATGTATGGTTAACTGATTTTGACAACAGTGTCAAGAATACATATTGTGGAAAAAAATAGTCTCTTCAATAAATGTGTTGGGAAATCTGGATATCCAAATGCAAAATAAATAAAATTGGACCCTTATCTTATACCATGCATTAAAACAAACAAACAAACAAACAAAAACAACCTCAAAACGGATTAAAGACTAAAAAGTAAGACCTGAAACTGTAAAACTCCTAGAAAAAAACATAGAGGAAAACCTCCATGACATTGATCTTGACAATAACTTCACAGATATGACACCAAAAACACAGGGAAAAAAAATACTCAAGTTGTACTACATCAAACTAAAAAGCTTCTGCACAGCAAAGAAAACAACAGTGAAAAGGCAATCAATGAAATGGGAGAAAATATTTGCAAGCTATATATTCGATAAGGGATTAATTTCCAAAAAATATAAGGAATTCTTACAACTCAATAGCTAAGAAAAACCTTAATGATTCATTTTAGAAATGGACTAAAAACTTGTGTAGACATTTCTCCATAGAAGACATACAAATGCCCACAGATATATGAAAAGATGCTCAGTGTCACTAATCATCAGAGAAATGCAAATCAAAACCATAAAAAAGACAACTGTTGGGGAGGACATGGAGAAACTGGAACCTTGTACACTGTTGGTAGGATGCAAAATGGTGCATCCAGTGTGAAAAATAGTATGAAGATACCTAAAAAACAAAAAATAAATAAAAATAGCACTACCATATGATCCAGCAATCCCACTTCTGGTTATTTGTCCAAAAGAATAGAAATCAAGGTTTTAGAAAAAAAATAAACACTTGTTTATTGCAGATCTATTCAAAATAGCCAAGATGTGAAAACATCCTAAATATCCATTGATGGATGAATGGACGAAGAAAATATGGCATATACATGCAATGGAATACTGTTCTGCCTTAAAAAAAAGAAGAAAATTCTGCAATATGGGACAACATATGTGAACCTGGAGGACATTATGCTAAGTGAAAGAAGCCAGTCACAGAAGGACAAATATTGCGTGATTTTACTTCTGTGAGATGTCTAAAATAGTCAAACTCATAGAATCAGAGAGTGGAATTGTGTTTACCAGGGACTAGGGGAGAGGGGAGGGAAGGAAATGGAGAGTTGCTGATCAATGAACATGAAGTTTCAGTTATGCAAGCTGAATAAGTTCAAGAGATCTACATAACACTGTACCTATAGTTAACTATACTGTATTGTATACTTAAAATTTTAAGAGGGTCGATCTCATGTTAAGTGTTCTTACCACAAATAAAATAAATTTAAAATCCAATTTCTGTATTTTAATTGTAGATTTAATTAACTTACATTTATTGTTATTACTGACATATTTAGAATAATTTCAATCATTTTAGTTGGTAAGTTCCGTTTGCTGTTTTTTCCTTTGCTTCTTTTTCCTTTTCTGTGGAATATGACAAAGTTGAGGATACTTTTCTTTTTTCCCTTCTGCTGAATTGGAAGCTATAGATTATATTTCTGTTCCTTTCGTGATTACTGTTATTTTTTATTGGCTCCAACAAATGATGTCATACACGTATATTCAGGTGCTACCATTCAATGTCTCTAAATCATTGGCTGCGAACTCCAGGTAAGAGAAAACACAGAGGTTCTGTTGTACTTGGTGGATTTTGTTTCCAATGAAGTCACCGTGGGTCTTTTGTCTATTACTTTTCTCAAAATATTCTTCATTTTGTTTTAAGGACAGACACCATGTTTTATACATCTTTGTTACTTGTTTACGCATTCTTTTTTCCCCTCTGTAACAATTTGATGAGTTTCAACAAATGCATGCATTCATGTAATCTGTATCTCTAACAAGATAATGAATACTTCCACCACCCCAGGATGTTCACTTGTGCCCCTTACTTCCAAAAGAAAGTTTTTTGTTTTTTTTTTAAAAAGATGAGTTTTGCCTGTTATAAAACTTCATATAAAAGGACTCACATAGTATGTACTCCCTTGTCTCTGGCCTCTTTGCTCAGCATAATGTCTGTAAAATTTACCAATGTTGTTGTGTAAATCAGTTTTTTGTTTTTATTTTGCCAAGCTGTATTCCATTGTATCAATGTACGAAATGTGTTTATCTATTCTCTTGTTGATGAACATTTGATTTGTTTCCAAATTTAGGCCATTGTGAATAAAATTGCTATGAACATTCTTGTATAAGTCTTTTTGTGGACATATGTTCCATTCTCTTGGCTAATAACCTAAGAATAAGATTGATGGCCGATAGATAAGTATAACTTTCTAAGAATCATTGATAACTGTTATGTCTTCCTTGGGAGTTGAAACTTTTATTATTATGACATGTCCCTTTTTACTTCTGGAAATAATACTCTATCTTAAAGTCTATTTGTCTGATTTTAATTTAACCACTCTAGCTTTCTTATGTTTACTGTCTGCAAGATATGACTTTATTCACCTTGTTGCTTTCAATCTGAGTCTTTACATTTAAGATGTGTCTCTTATAGACAGACTATAGATGAGTCTTGATTTTTTTTTATCCAGTCTAATCACCTGTTTTTCAGTTGGAGTGTTTATTCTATTAACTCTTGCTATACAGATGGACATAATTAAAATTGAGTGTGTCAATTCCTATTTGTTTTTTATTTGTCCATCTGTTTTTTGTTCCTCTGTGCTTCCTTTCTTATCTTTTTGGGTTAATCTTTTTTCTTTTTTTTTTTTTTTTTTTTTTTTTTACTATTCAATTCAATTCCTCTCTTGGCTTTGTAGCCATATTTCTTTGCATATTTTTTTAGTGGTTGCTCTACTACAAATATGCATCTTTAACTTATCACAACCTACTTAAATATTGTACTACTTCACATAAAATATGATTTCGCAATAGTATAGTTCCATTTGTGTTGTTGTTGTCATTTATATTTCATCTACTTACATGATAAACGTTTATATAAGTACAATATAATACTTTAATTCCTACTTTAAAGAGTCATATGATTTTTTAAAAAAATACATAGTCTGTTGGCATCCATGAAGATGTGTTACTTAGACCTTTCCCTTCAAGAAAACTGCTGTGAGGAGAATGGTTGGTGGACAGTCTCCTGCAGCATTCATGCTGAGACCTCACCATTCCCAGGCTGCTCTCAGCCAGTGATTGAGCATAGCAGAGGTCCTAGAGGCAGGCCATTCTTGCTGACATGGGACAATCATGTCAGCAAGATATGCCCACTCCTCTCATGGGTAATATTTGCTCTGGAGATCCCAATTCTCCAGGCCAAGAATATTTCAGAGCTACACTTCAGGAAAGGCTTCTGCTATACAATCCTTCCTCCTTGCTCCTCCCCTTTGACAGATGTCAGACCTACACTGGTGTCTGAAGCTCTCCTTACTCTTCCTTCTACTTCCCTGTACCCTTCAGGGGCATTTTCCCCACATAAATCTCCTACATGTCTACTTGTCTAGGCATCTGCTTCCTGGAGGACTTGAACTGATGTATTCTTTTATATATATACGCTTTTACTATTTCTGGTGCTCTTCATTCTTTCCTGTAGATTTGAATTTCCAGGAGACTGGCCCAACCCCAGACCTACTGGATGAAAATATACTTTTCACAAGACCCCTAGGTAATTTTGCATACACATTATTTTTGAGAAGCACAATTCTAGCTGTCATCGTCTTATCACACTATTGTGTTTTCTTTTTTTCCCTTTCTAGGATTTGAACTACATAGAAACACTGTCTAAGTCTATTGGTACAGAGTATATGGTCAATAAATGTTTATAGAATGAATAAAATAGGGGAAATGACATGCCTACTAAGAGGCTGTTTGCTTTTGATGAGGGCTGCATATGAGGCTGGCATTCCTATGTTTTCATTAACTGTCACACTCTAGCAAATAACAGGAACCACTCCACATTGGGCCCACCAACACTGTCATTGCATAGTCTCATAGCAAAAGGTTTTTTATCTTTTGATGGAGCTGTTGGTGATCTAAGATTTTTTTAAGTCTGAAATCAGAGAGCTTATGTTAAGTTACGCTTAGAAACTTAATCCCCTCCGCCCCCCCCCCAAAATCCATAAAAATAGGGCCAAGGAGAATGGAATTAGATTAGGCCATAGCCATTGCTCTTTGCTAGAGGAGAGGAGGAGGCTGGAAGGAGATCTGAGATTTATCAGGAATAGAGTGAGAAACGGGGGAAGGATGGCAAAAGGGGAAGACGAGAAGAAAGGAAGGTGTATATGGGAAGAAAAGAAATTCCCTATAAGCATCAGACATGGGGACAGAGAAGGAATATGTTAGCATCCCATCCAGTGCTTAACGCTTGATAACGGCCTGCTGAATTAAGTGCCAATGCCCAACATTCAGAATTCTCCACGTAACATCCACATCTCATCCTTCAGCCATACCTTTCTATTATCCCTCTGTGTGTCCCACTCCAGGCAACCTGCGTCACTGAATATTTATCCTTGTTGACCTGGATCACTGCTCAAAATGCCCTCTTGACTGTCACCTTGTCTGAGCTCCTTATATAAAAATTCTACCACCCCCTCAAGGCCCTTCCCAAATGCCCCTCTGCCTTGAAAGCTTTCTTTTATTCCCTACAATGGATGACCTAGTCATCCTCTTTGCATAGAAGCCTCTCCTGTGACTACCTTCAAGTCTAGTTATTGGTGTACTTATCTTCTCTTATTCAACTGCAAGTATCGTTGTCCATTTTCTCTCTCTCAATCTAGAACACAGCCCAGTGAGGATCAATGCAGAAAGCATCTATCGAGCATGGAAAGTGAAGTGGTTTCAGTTTATTTGCAGTGAACTTACCTGGAGATAGAGTGACTCCCTTCTCAGAAAATTATCTTTCACTCTATTTTAAAACTTTGAAGTTTTCGTTTTGCTAGGTGGATCAGCTTCCTTTTTCTGACTTCAGTTATTGACTAAACCATGCACATTGGTCCCATCGACAGTTCCTCTTCCATCTCCCACCGCTGATGGCTCGTCTTCAATCATGCATTCAACCTGGAGTATTAACATAGCAGGCTGTTCTCACCCGTGGTTTTGACCACTTATGAGTGGCCTAGGAGGTTGATGTCATAATTTACGATCTTCCTAGGACATAAATTTGTAAGAGTTGCCTGATGTGAAAGAATAAGTCACTTGAGCGTGAGCATACCTACCTGACCACCCACTACATTGCGACATAGCTCTGTTGTTTGCTACTCACTCTAGAATTTTGGTGACTCGTGGGGAAAGCTCAGAGTGTCAAAGGGTTAACTGGACTCAGATATGTTTGTTTGGCCCACTCAGTGTTGACTTGTATTAAATTTAGAAAAACATGTTGATTACCGACATATTTTTTATTGATTCATTTTTATTAACTAAAGTCCATGGTTTATACTAGGGTTCACTCCCGGTGTTGTACAGCTCTATGGGTTTTTACAAATGCATATTGTCATGTATCCACCACTACAATATCACATATAATAGTTTCACAGCCCTAAAAATCCTCTGGGGTTCCCCTTCTCATCTCTTCCACCCTTTTTCCCAAGCCTACGGCAATCACTGTTTTTTTTAATGTGTCTATAGTCTTGCCTTTTCCAAAATGTTATATATACCATGTTGCCTTTTCAGACTGCTGTCTTCCATTATATGCATTTAAGGGTCCTTCATGTCTTGCCATGGCTTGATAGCTCCTTTTAGCGCTGAATAACATTCCATTGTATAGATTACTGCAGTTTGTTTATCCATTCACCTGTTGCAGGACATTTTGGTTGCTGCTTTATTCATATTTATGAATAAAGCTGCTATAAATATTCGTGTGCATGTATTTGTATGGACACGAGTTTTCAGATTATTTGGGTAAATAACAAGGGGCACGCCTGCTGGATTGTATGGCAACACAACGTTTAGCTTTGTAAGAAACTGCTAAACTGTCTTCCGAAGTGGCTGTATCATTTTGCATTCATGCCAGCAATTAATGAGATTTCCTATTGCTCCACATCCTTGCCAGCCTGTGGTGTTGCCAGTGTTTTGGATTTTACCCATTCTAATAGGCGTATAGTGGTATTCCCTAATGACACATAATGGTGAGCATCTTTTCATATATGCATGTATATATCTCTTTGGTGAAGTGTCTGTTCAAATTTTTTATCTATTTTTAATTAGGTTTATTTTCTTATTGCTGAGTTTTAAGATTTCCTTGTATAATTTGGATACAAGTCCCACAGAATATGTGTTTTGCAAAGATTTTCTCCAAGTTTATGGCTTGTCTTTTCATCGTCCTAATAACATATTTCACAGAAATTTTTAATTTTACTTATCTTTTTTTTTTTTTCATGGATTGTATTTTTGGCACTGTATCAAAAAAATTATGGCTGAACCCAAGCTTGGCTGGATTTTCTTGTTGGCTATTCTGGGTCTTTTGCTTTCTCATACAAACTTTAGAATCAGTTTATTGATATCTACAAAATAACTTACTAGAATTTTGATTTGAGATTGTATTGAATTTAGAGATCAAATTGAAAAAATGTACATCCTAACAATTTCAAGTTTTCCCATTCGTGAACATGGAATACCTCTTCCTTTGTTTAGATTTTCTTTAATTTCTTTCATCAGGGTTTTATAGTTTTCCTCATATAGATCTTGTACATATTTTGTTAGATTTGTACTTAGTATTCAAATTTTTATGGTAATATAAATGATGATGTTTTTTTAATTTCTAATTTAAAATTTTAATTTTAGTATACAAAAAAGAAATTGACTTCTGGATCAAACTTGTACTCTCTGCAACCTTGTTATCATTGCTTATCACTTCCAAGGTTTTTATGTGTTAATTCTTTGGGATTTTCAACATAGATGATCATGTCATCTACAAATAAAGACAGTTTTATTTCTTTCTTCCTAAATCTGTAAATCTTTTCTTTTCCAGTCTGATTGCATTAACTAGTACTTCCAAATAAAATCAAGACATTTCATATAAATGTCTATATTTCTGCCTTCTCTTGAAAAAAAAAAAAAAGATAGAGAACTGAGCAAGCAGCCTATTTTGGCAGCCTTTGTCTGGAATTGATCAATGGTTGCCCTTTTAGATGAAGCATCTGCTTCTACTTCTCTGAAGTCCCTAACACTTCCTGGTAATGACACTGTTTCTTTGTGAAAAATGGCAATCAAGAGAGGGTTAAAATTTTTGTTTAAATTGAAAACATGGTCAAGGGCTACTGAGATCTTCACAAAAAATTAGAGAAAAATCTCCATGAACATGTGATTTGGAAGAAAGCCAGAACCTCCATAAATGGCTCCTTGTTTACATATCTGAGAATTTTTAAGGTTTCCAAATAGCTCCTTGTGAATGTCAATGGTCTACTAAATAGGAAGCCCCCATTTTACACCTCCTCACTCACAGCTGCCCCATCCTGTCTTTTAGATCTTAAAAGTCATTTCTTATACTCCCTCTCTTTGGTCTTCAAAGCCAGTTCTCACCCTTGAGTTTGATCCAATGCTTTCTCTTTTCCCTGTGTCATTGACATTCTATGTGTCTCTTACCGCCTCTACCACATTCTTTCAGAGAACACCTCGGTGTATTAGGAATTCGGCAAAGTGGACCTATGTTGTTAGTGTTCTAACTCCACAGTGATTGCTCTAAAATGATTTTGCGAGTTTTGGTCCAGCTATATTATTGATATCTACAAAAGGCAGAAGCTGACTTAGAAAATTTATCATCACAATCACACCATTTCTGTGGGAACATGTGTTGGAATTCCAAACAAATAACATGGAATGCAACTTGTGACTAAGTGGAGGCCACCTGCAGCCCAGTAAAGGCAGGAAGACAATTTTGACAGATACCAGTTGCTTCAGTGCTTTGTGCCAGGTGGGCCAAAGCTGCAGTTTGTGTGTAGAGCTATGGTAAGTCACTGTGTGTGCATGTGCACACAAGCATGTGTGCACATGGTAGCAAGGAGGAGAGAAAGAAGCAACTTCATAGTTCACCCAGCGTTCAGATTTGAACATTTGGCATTTTAGAACTTTGGCCCTTGTAGACTTCAGGTGTTACATTTCCTTTTTCTTTTGCTAATGGATGTCATAGACTACAAATAGGCAACCGGGTTCAAGAAACTTCTTTTGAATTTCAGAAGAAAGTTACTTAGTTCACAGGGCAATAAAGCTAGGCACAGGCAGACTTTTTGAAGCTCTAAGCCAGCGATTCTCAATGAGGTTGCACACTGGAATCGACAGGGAGCTTTTATAACCTACCAATGCCTGGCACTACTTCAGATCAATTGAATCAGATTCTCTAGGGTGAGGCCCAGGAAATCGATGTGTATGTATTTGTATGCACACACACAACCCCCCAGGTGATTTTAATGTGCAAATTGGGTTGAGAAGCACTGCTCTAAGGGTGTGACACTCAAGCTTGTACCTCTTTGGAAGTGATGCTAAGACCTAATAATCTTATCTGGGCAAGGATCCTACACCCACTCCTGCAGAGGAGGCTGTTTATGGACATTTTTCTTTTGTGACATTACAGGTACCTGATACTTTTGAAGAGAATTGGATCTCCTTTTTAATAAACAATGTTCTCTCTTTCAAGGGAAGAGGAGGAGGTAGAATTGAAATCCAGTAAGAGAATTGAAGCAAATAATTCCAGGCACAGATGACAGAAAGTTCTACATATCCATTACATAAAGGTGACTAATCCTTTTAGAAGAAACATAATTTGTACTAAATTTTCCCTTCTTTGGAATTATCTATAAATTTCTAAATTAACTTATAGCTGCTGAGACATTTCTTCCCCATATTCCTCCTCCCAATGTGCTTTTCTTTTATTTCTTTTGCTACTTATTAAGAGAGAATGAGGAGAGGAAATCTTTTATGTATTTATTTCAAAGGCAACATGTAAAATTTTATCAAAGCAGGAATCCAATTAAAAATACCTTCTTCTTTGGCTCATTAAGCAGTTCAGCAAGGAGTTATCAGGAAAGGGACTTAAACATTAGTTCCCCTGGAACAGAATTGGTCAGTATCTGGGATACATGTAACGAGTTGAGCCACCAGAAGAGTGTAATTTGTGGGTTAAACAAACAGGAATCAACACCCAAGGTCTTAATCAAAACTGGAGGCTATATCAGTTACTGTCTCAAGGTAAATTAGAGTGAGGAAACTGATCTGCTTTAGAAACTAAGTTAATTTTCTCCTGGGGTTGGGGAATGATGCTCTACCCCTCTAAGGGTGGGATGCCTGGTTGAATATTCTGATTCATTCTATCTGAATTCACAAGTGAAGGCTTTGGAGTCAATGGCTCTGCAGTGAGAAGAACATGAGGAAGGCAAAAAGCTGAGGCAATGGGGAGAAATAGAGAAAGGTGAGGAGTAGAACATAGTAGACGTAGGAATGAAAATGGGAGGTGTGAGAACGGTGCACATTTAAATGTCCATTCTCATCTAATCTCATTTGTAATTCATTTATTCTCATTGCACACTGACTCATCTCTGAGCCAAGAGAAACTTGAATGAACTGCAGATGTTTGGCTCTTCAGTTTAGAATGGAATAATGACCTGTCATCACTCATTGGTCATTGATGAGTACAGGGAAGAGAGTGTGGCTGTATGGCCAGCTGGAGTCACCAACACTTCAGGAAAAACTTTTCAAGATGCACGCACTATCGACGCTGTCATTAAAGCAGAAAACAAATGACCTTCCATGTTGTTATTACCACAGCTTCTGTCAGACTTGTTTTCTGAGCGTCTGGCTACACTGACAGGCCAGTTTAGTTAGAGTGGAGGAACTTGTTCGGCACATAAAGACAGTCATGGGGGCCGGGGGGAAGGGAGGGGAGCATATTACATTTACATGGGCAGGAAGATCACAGAAACATTCTAAACACACCTCTCACAGATTTCCTCTAAAAGCTGAATTTCAGCATAGTAATATCCCTTTAGCATGCCTTGACCCATGACAGAAGAGAGGAGCAGGAAGGCCAGGAGCATGGTCCTATCACATGGTCTAGTGTGCCAAGCTTGTTTCTTATATATGGGAAATTTAACTTTTCTTTTTTTCTTAACTTCAGAATTCTGAAAATAAAAATAATAAAAATAATATCCACTCGTATTTATATATGGTAGTATATACCAGGCACATACAACAACTGTACTGGTTATTCCCCATTGTAATACTGCCCCTCCCTCCACCATTCTCCATACTTCTTTGTCCCTTTGGCTTTTTGTTGGGTTTGGCAAAAATTGGGGGGCAGATAGTAACAAAGATCGGAGGGTGAGAGGAGAGAAAAATGGGAACATTTGTTTCCTCCGCCTCCTTGAACATGACCTGTATGGCAGCACCATTTTTTGTAGACTTATAGAATGCCTCGTTCATTGCCATGATATCCCTCATAACATTGCCTTTCATGAAAAAACTCACATGCCAAAGGAATTGCGGTAATGAAGATGAGTCTAGAGAAATGAAGAAACTGCCTGGTGCCTCTCAACCAGAAAATGGAGCCAAGATTAAACAAAGTCTGTCTGATTTTGAACCCTTTGCTGTTTCTACCAAAATGGCTACATTTTATTATTGCCATGTTAGATGTCTCAGTTTTATGTCAAAATAAGTTTGCCTTGACCTGAATAACACTATAGACAACATGAAACTAATAAACACATATACAGAATATTCCATCCAAGAGCACCAGACTACACATTTTTCTTAAGTGCACATGGAACATTCTTCATGATAGATTATATGTGGGGCCACCAACAAGCCTGAACAAAATGAATAAGATTGAAATCATATTTAGTATCTTTTCCAATAACAATGGTATGAAACTAGAAATCAGTAACAGAAGGAAAACTTAAAACTTTACAAACCCTTGGAAACTAAGCAACATACTCATGAACAATAAAGAAATCTAAAAGGAAATCAGAAAGTATCTTGAGACAAATGAAAATGAAAACACAATAAACCAAAATTTACGACATGCAGCAAAAGCAGCTCTAAAAGGGAAGGGTATAGCAATTGCCTACATTTAAAAACAAAGAGAAAGATCTCAAATAAACAACATAACTTTACATCCCAGGAATTAGAAAAAGAACAAATTAAGCCCAAAGTTAGCAGAAGGAAGGAAAGAGTAAAGATTAGAGCAGACATAAATAAGAGAATAGAAACACAGTAGAAAAAAATCAGTGAAACTAAGAATTGGTTATTTGAAAAGATAAACAAAGTTGACAAAACTTTGCCTAGACTAACCAAGAAAAAAAAGAACTCAAACAAAATTAAAAATAAAAGAAGAGACATTATAACTGATAGCACAGAAATGTAAAAGATCATAAGAGGCTACCAGGAACAACAGTACACCAACAAACTGAATAATCTGGGAGAAAAATGGATAAATTTCTAGAAACATACAACCTACCAAAACTGACTCATGCAGAGGTAGAAAATCTGAACAAACCAGTAACAACTAAGGACCCTGAAGCAGTAATCAAAACCTGCCAACAAAGACAGGTCCAGGACCAGATAGTTTCATTGACGAATTCTACCATTTAAAGAAGAAGGAATGTGAATTCAGCTCAAACTCTTCCAAAAATTGAAGAAAAGTGAACATTCCTAAACTCATTTTATGAGGCCAGCATTACCCTCATACCAAAGCCAGATAAGGACACTATAAGAAAAGAAAATTATAGGCCAATATCCTTGATGAATAGAGATGTACAAATTCTCAACAAAATTCTAGCAAATTGAATTCAACAGCACATTAAAAGAACCATATACCATGATCAAGTGGGATTTATGCCTGGGATACAAGGATGGTTTGACATAGACAAATCAATAAATGTTATATATCACATTAATGGAATAAAGGATAAAATTATATGATCCTCTCAGTAGATGTGGAAAAAGCATTTGACAAAATTCAATCCCTCTTCTTGATAAAAGCTCTCCAAAATTAGGTATAGAAGTAACATCTTTCAACATAATAAAGGCTATATATAAAAGAATCTACAGCTAACATCATACTCAACTGGAAGAGCTGAAAGCTTTTCCTTTAAATTCAGGAACAAGACAAGGGTGACCACTCTCATCATTTAACATGGTACTGGAAGTCCTAGCCAGAGCAATCAAACAAGAAATAAAAGGCATCCAAATTGAAAGGTAAGAAGTAAAATTATCTCTGTTTGCAGATGACACAATCTTATATATAGAAAACCTTAAAGATTACACCAAAAAAACCGTTAGAATTGATAAATAAACTTAGTAAGGTTGCAGGATACAAAATCAACATACAAAAATCAGTTGCATTTCTATACATTAACAATGAAATAGCTAACACAGAAATAAAGAAAATAATCTCATTCATAACAACATCAAAAACAGTAAAATATTTAGGAATAAATGTACTAAGGAGGTGAAAAATCTGTACACTGAAAACTATAAGACATTGATGAAAGAAATTGAAGAAGACACAAATAAATGGGAAAATATCCCATGTTTGTGGATCAAAATCATTTATATTGTTAAAATGTTGGCCTTTGAGCCACGCTTCTCTTTCTTGCTCAGGCCCGCTTCCACGTCTGGAAGTGTACTTTCCCTTCTAATAAAGCTTTTCTTTTCTGCCGTAAAAAAAAATGTCCATACTACCCAAAATTGTCTATAGAGTCAATGCAATTGCTATCAAAATTTCAATAGCATTTTTTTCACAGAAATGAAAAAAATTCTAAAATTTTTATGAAACCATAAAAGGCCCTGAATAGCCAAAGCAATCTTAAAAGGAAAAAAGCTAGAAGCATCACACTTCACGATTTTAAATTATACTACAAAACTATAGTGATCAAAACTGTGTATTACTGGCATAAAAACACATAGGTCAATGGAATAGATTCAAGAGCCCAGAAATTAACCCATGTATATACGGCCAACTAATATTTGACAAAGGAGCCAAGAATAGTTCACAAGGAAAAAGTTAATCTTTTCAATAAGTGGAAAAACTGGATATTTACATGCAAAAGAATAAATTTGAACTCTTATCTTACACCACTCACAAAAATTAACTGCAAATACATTAAAGACTTAAATGTAAGACCTGAATTATAAAACTCCTAGAAGAAAACATAGAGAAAAACTCATTGACATTGGTCTTGGCAATGATTTTTTGGATATGACAGCAAAAGCACCAAGCAACAAAAGCAAAAATAAATAAATAAGTGGGACTACATCAAATTAAAAAGCTTATCCACACAAAGGAAACAATCAACAAAATGAAGAAGCAATCTATGGAATGGAAGAAAACATTAAAAACCATATATTACATAAGGGGCTAATACTCAAAATAAATAAGAAACTTATATAATTCAATAGCAAAAACACAAATAATCTGATTAAAAAATTGGCAGAACTGAACAGACTTTTTTTTTCCAAAAAGACATACGAATGACTAACAGGTACATGAAAAGATGCTCAATATCATTAATCAAGTAAATGCAAATCAAAACCACAACCTTAGACTTGTTAAAGTGGCTATTATCAAAGACAAGAGATAACAAGTATTGGCAAAGAGGTGGAGAAAAGGGAATCCTTGTGTCCTGTTGGTGGAAATGTAAACTAGTGCAGTCATCATAGAAAACATTATGGAGATTCCTCAAAAAATTAAAAATAGAACTATCATATAATGCAGCAATCCTATTTCTGGGTATATATCTGAAGGAAATGAAATTAGTATCTCAAAAAGATACCTGCATTTCCATGTTCAATACAGTATTATCCACAATAGCCAAGACATGGAAACAACCTAAGTGTCCATCAATGGATGAAGAAAAATGTTACACACACACACACGTATATACACACATAGCCCTAGAAGAAGAAGGAAATTCTGCCATTTGTGACAAGGTGGATGGACCTTGAGAGCATTATGCTAAATGAAATAAGTTAAAGACAAATACCATACAAATTCACTTATATAGAGAATCTAAAAAAAGCCAAACTCACAGAAACAGAGAGTAGTAGGGTGGTTGCTAGGAGTTGGGGGTGGGAAAATGGGGAGATATTGGTCAAAGGGCACTGACATCTTGTTACAAGAAGAATAAGTTCTTGGGACCTAATATACAGTGCGGTGACTACAGTTAACAATACCGTAGTGTATACTTGAAATTTGCTAAGAGAAGATCTTAAATGTTCTCAACATATACACACAGAAGATAATTATGTGAGGTGATAGATGTGTTAACTAACCCATTGCAGTAATCATCTTGCAATATATATATGTGTACCAAATCACTGCAGTGGGTAGTAAAAAGGGCTGAGTCAGGGACGTGAGCTGTGACAGCGGTCTCTTCATAGCTGAGAAGCCGTGCTATGTCACCTATACTGACCTCAGTTACTCCTCTGTTACAGTTGTCCCCAAAGGACAGGAGGACAGCCAAGTGTTGGCTGTCCAGAGAGTCAATGGAGGGGCTTAGCAGGCCTGGCTTGGAGACACCCCCACCCACCTCCAATCCCATCGCCATTACCCAGAGCAGTTAATTCCAGGTGTAGTTTGGATCCTCAATCCTTCTCCATAAATTGAGTACCAGTTCTTTTCATCCCTGCCGAATGGCCCTGTGCTTCAGGGAAAGGCCCCACAGAATGAACCTTTATCAGTCTCAGCCAGTCTGTGTCTACTTTCCCTTGCTAAAAGATTGCTTTGGGCAATTGCACAGCAGTGTAATGCAATTGTGGCTGAAAAGATGTGAGGGAAAGTCATCAGAGACACTTCCAGGAAGGGATTTCTTGCTCTTAAGAGGTTACAAGATTGAGGGACTTTTCTTCCCCCTGTCTTGAATATCATTACCTGCAAAGATGCCTAAAACTGCAGAAGCAATGAGGAAAGCCATCCTAGGACACCAGTTTGGGGATAAGAGAGGGGAAAAATGGAAAGTAGGCATGAGGCCCTTGATTGGAAGATCCTTGGCACTGTCCGACGTCGCCTACCTTCTTGTTTTAAGAGATAATAAATATTCCTTATAGTTCAAACTCCTTTCTGCTGGGTCTTCTGTTTCTTGTGGCCAAAAGTACAAAGGACATAGAATACGTACAGATTGTAGTTTGGTGCTAATTTTAATATCTAAGGACATTTTCTAAAGAAAAATCATTCTGTCCTGATCCTGTGCTGATCCGCTCATTTCACTATCTTTGTCAAACCTCCATGCAGTTTCATTAAATGGTCACCCCAGCCACAAGTCAAGCATCAAACGAAAGAACTCTGGAAATTTAAGATTATCTTTGTTCTGAATCCGCTGCCTTGACTCTCCCCTGCCCTCCACCCTCTCGTACTCAACTCCCCTTCTTCCTCAGGCTCAGCCTTGAGTACTGCCTTCTCTGTTGCAGCTTAGACTTTCCATCGGCTAAGATTTGGGGTCTTTCTGCAACTACACGGCCGCAGCAGAACTCAAGTGACTGTCCCTCCAATTTCCCCTCCCATCTCATACCTCACGTGGGTTATCTCAGGATGTTTGCTTCTTGCTCTTCTTGTCTACATATCTCTTCTGAGTTCTACTGCTGCCATGTCTGCCTACTCACACCAAAGGTTTTATCCGAAGGCTGCAACTCCTCCATCTCTCTGTCTGAACTGGCTCAAAGTTCTCCCGTTAAGTCCCGAGTTGCCTTCTCCTCTATTTCCATGGAGGGCTGCTTCTCTCTGGTGTGCATTTTATGGAAAAAACCAGCTGCGGCTGCTACCTGAGCAGACCTCTCCCTCTGCGCAGCTCTGCACAGTTGCCTCCGCCCGTTCTCTGACAGATGGGGACTGAAATCTTGCTATGGCTGCTTTGGGTGAAAAGGGAAGCACTTTCGGATAGTACACAATTCTATTTTGTGCTCCCGACCCTCTCCTTATTCCCGGGTTTAGCAATCAGGGCTTTTTCTGTTCCGTTTTTTTCAGGCCCACAATAAGAAAGCTACGTTGGGAGGTGAGAGGTGTGCAAAAATGTACAAAAAGACTCTCTGCCCTTGTTTTAGTAAGAGTGCCCGCCTACCTAGAAGGTCTATTCCAGCTCTTAAATTCCCTGCTTCCAAATAAGATAGTAAAAATGCAACTTTTGGATTGCTAACAGATTCTTGGACTGAGGCATGAGCCACCCCCAACCTGCCTGACTGGATAACAATGCACAATACAATGGTGTAACATGTGCAAAGCATTGTCTTTCCTTCTTAAAAACTCATTTTATGAAACCCTTTAATTGAATCAGGCTTGAACTTCCTGTGGCATAAAACCAAATAGAATTACACTGATGCTAAAAATGTAAATGTATCCCAGATACCACTGAATGATGTATTCATGGGAGCATTTAAGCCCGAAGACTTGTGTGCCTACACTATGATAATAAAGCAGAACCCAAAGATCAGGCATCTGAGACATAAACATTGATGGGAACATTTTTAATTCCCTGCTTTCTTCAGACTGTAAAACTGGTTTTGACCTTGGAAGCTTAGAATGCCAGACCTCTGAGAGATCATTCGTTCATGCTCCAGATGGTAAAAAGGATGCCTAGAGGGCTAAAGAGACATGCTCAAGGGCACTCGACGTACAAAGAGAGCCATGGCCAGGTTCAGTTCAATACCCCAGTGTTAAGCTTTCACCTGTGCCTATCACTGCTCCGGGCACTGGGATCCAGAGTAAAGAAGGAACAGCCACGGATCTCGAGGTAGCCCCAAGTGTTCAGGAGTCTAGATCACTCCTTGTTCTACTTTCTCCCTCTTTCCAAATAGAGTCCTCGAGAAACAGGAAATTCTGTGTTTAGAGGCACGCACTTAAGAGACTAGGGAAAAAATAAAGAATGATCTCCCTGGCTCTCTAGTCTTGGGCCCTACTCCCCAAGCAGAGTCCCACACTGAGTCAGGGGGCCAGTGAGCTCTGCTCCTTGAAACTGCGTTTTTGTGCCTCTCATTCCATTGCAGAAGCTCATTTCTTATTATTCATTCATAACATAGCCACGGATAGCTACAGCCTGGTGGCATTTCAGTTCATCAGTCTCCCTATTTGGTGGCAGGTAGGGGGATATCATTTGGAGAATGCATGTATAGAACACTTATTTTCCTTTTCTTAAAGAGTGTAGTCAACTCACTGAGGGGAAAAAAACTATGCAGTGTGATGCAGCTCCACCAGTGCGAAGATCTGGACTCTGATGTTGGGGCCTGATATTTCTTTCCCAGTGCTGTTGCCAGGCAGACTTGTTACTGACACAAGTTTCCTCCAATAAGTTGAGCTCTTCCCCCTCCCAACTTCATTATGCCTGCAGTCGGAGCTCTGCTGCAGAGGAAGCCATGCCAGACACTCTGATTCATGCTCCTAAAATATCAGCCTGGCCTGGGAATGTGAATAATGGGATAAATCTGGAAAACATAAATCAGATTGTCAGATGCTATATCTGTTCATGCACATAGGCTGCAGCAGTCTGGGTGACATGCCCTCCAACTCTTTGGGAGCTATACTCAGGAGGAGGTTAAAGGATACAGCCTTCAGACCTGGGAAGGTAGGTGAGAAGGGCAGGAGCTGACATGCAGAAGTGACCCTTAAAGCTGTTGACATATATCCCAGGTACCAGATCTGAGACTGACATGAAGTTCACGGTCAGAGATTGTTGGGAGAGGCTGGAAAAGAGAGCCTGAAGAGAGATCTCAATGTTAGCAAATCTCTTAATGCCAAGAACTTGTAAAATCCCTGCATTTGGACATCAGAGAGAAGGTTGGCTTCAGCTTCACTAGGAACCCAGTCAAGGTGGAAAATCAAATATACAGAATCTGCAGCAACCTGCAGCTTCCTTAAAGAACACTCTGGAAAAAGCCAACCAACAAGGTCCTTTCTTCAGCAAACAAAGGAAAGTGCCTCCACTGAGCCACTTAATCATTCCAGAGCCCAGGTGAGAAAGGCCTTGTCCACTGAGCTGAGTTCAGGCCATTTGATCCCAGGGTATTTGAACTAGGGCCTGGGTATAGCTGGCTTGTCACAAATGACAGTACTTTTCTGGGTGGGACATGCCAGGATTCCTAGTTCGAAAGTAGTCTTAGAGCTGTGTGAAGTCATTATGCTGTAGCCTTTCAACTTACACTGCACTGTATGTCAATTTTATCTCAGTAAAATGAGGTGGGGTGGGGGGGGAAATCATATGAAAGTAAGGAGGGTTCAGACCTCAGATTCCTAATCCTCAGTCATTGCTTTGCTAGGGTCAAGTCCTCCTGCACCAGTGTAAATCTGCCCTAAAATAAGATCGGATTCTTTAGGGTTTTGGGCCTGGGGGGTGCGGGAGAATAATTATGAGTGGGCAAGAGACAGAGTGGGATTCACGGAGCAGCGTTGAATATAAATTAAAGAAAATTAAGAAGCAATTAGTGGCCTACCCAACAATGCTCAAGAGTTACATCCTGGGAAGCCAAGACAGATCCATGAACAGATTAACACATAGGTAGGGCCAAGGGCTCCATCATGGTAGCAGATGAGTAAATCCAGGTGTTCAGGCAAGCGAGACTATCGATGTGCAATAAGGTGAGATATTGAGAAAGAAATTGTAGCTTATCTTTTTTACTACTCTGACCTATCAACCAAAACAATGGAAGGTAATTTCCCACTTTCTCTTCCAGGAAAGGCAGCCAGGGCTTTGTGTTCTCAGGCCCCGGTGCCCTGACCCCAGGTAGGGAATTTCCAGCTCTTTGTGAGTCAGGCCCACCTGAGAGAATCAGGAGGCTTCCACAAAGGGGAGAGAGAAGAGGTTTTTGTGCTTTGTGGGTATGAGAGTATCAGGGTCTGACCCTCAAGAGGTAGCTGGGTCCTGGGAACTTGGCAAACAACAAGGGGTGGGTTTGTGGGATTCTTCATATGGCCTGTCCCCTACACTTTGTGCCCCAGCCATGGCCAGATGAGAGTTCATTGTGGATGGTCATGGATCCTAGACACTGCTGTGGCCTTGGGAGCTGGGTGAAGGGACCTCTGACGGGAGTCTAGAGATGTGGAGAGGATCCATGAGGGCCATCTTTGTGGTTGCCTGACATAGAAGTGCCTAACAGAAGGCAGGGGACATAGCAGAGGCTTCAAAGAGCAAAAATAGCCTCAGTGACAAGAGTGATACATGTCGATTGACAATAATCTAGTGAATGAGTTGACTTTGATGATCTTCCAGGTCCAAGACATAATTCTACATGCCCTCTGTCTCCTTCTTGCATCCCACGACTCAGAATGATTGACACAGCACCCACGGATTTTCAGTTCACAAGCACGCTCTGTCCTCCCCTCTACCCAGGCCAAGGCAATGGTTGTACAGCTGTGCACCATTTGCGTGCCATCATCCCGCGATAAGTCCATGCATGTGGGTATTAGGGGAAGATGTGTGCTGCAGATTGTCTAAGTCCCAGACGCTGACAAGAAAGATTACATAAGCTTTTGTATGTAATGAAAAACGCTTCTATTCCTCTCGTTGTCAGACTACAAAACCAACAGCTGCACACAATCAGGCACCAACATGCAGGGAGCCATTTCTCTGTTTGCACAGGAAGCTCTGGCATGCTCTGTGTTTCTCTAGAATCATACCACTGAGCCAGCCAAGGTCTCACCTCTGGCCCTGATGCATGGCTGGCTTTGACTTTGCTTTCTGAGGTCAGCCCACTTCCTGGGTCATCTCTAAAGACAACTCTGCTACATCCAGGCTTGTGCTTGCCTTCCTGCTGGTGTTCAGCCAGGCATGTTCTGAGTCCCATGAAGCCCTATGACTGAGCAGAGGCCTCGGGGGATGGCACTGGGGAGTCAACTGGTTTCGTCATGTCCCAATGCTTGCCCCTTCAACTCTCTTTACCCCACTTCCTAATGTGTTCCCCCACGTTCACCCCTTCTTCTCCATGAGTAAACTCCTAAGTGTTCTTCAAGGTCCAGTTTAAACACCCCTTTCTTTGGAAAGCCTCCCTAACTGCCCAGGCAGAACTCATGGCTTGCATTTCTACACTTGGCCCACTATTTCATTTCCCGGTGGATTGGAGTTCATTGCTTACCTGTCTTTCCCACTTATTAGATAGCAAATCCTTGGAGAAAAGCAGCTATATCTCATTCATCCCTGAGCCTTGTGTGATACGGGGATAAGTATTTCTCCTTATGTCATTTATAAATTCATTTAAAAAGGGATACTGAATAAATGGAAAGCCAAAACTAGGGAAATACCTGGTTTCCAAAGAGATCGCAAGCTATCCAAGTCAAAAATGTTCATAAAATTGTCTATGGAAAGATAAGTTCCCTCTAAGAAAATTATGGTAAAATATACATAATATTTACCATTTTAACCATTTTTAAGTATACAGTTCGGTGGCATTAAGTACATTTATACTGTTGTACAACCATCACCACTATCTAGAATGTTTTCACCTTTCTCAACTCAAACTCTATACCCATTAAACACTAACTTCCCATTCCCCACTTCCTCCAGTCCCTGGCAACCACCACTCCACATTCTAGCTCTATGAATTTGACTACTCAAAGTACCTCATATGAGTAGAATCATACAATCTTAGTCTTTTTATTACTGCTTTACGTCACTCAGCATACTGTCCTCAAAGTTCTTCTGTGTGCATGTGTCAGAATTTCTTTAAGGCTGAATAATATTTCATCATATGTATATGCCACATTTGTTCATTCATCTGTTGATGGACATTTAGGTAGTTTTCATCTCTTGGCTATTACGAATAAAGCTGCTATGAACATGGGTGTACAAATATCTCTTTGAGACCCTACTTTCAATTCCTTGGAGTATAAACTCAGAAGTAGAATTGCTGGATCATAAGGTAAGACCATGTTTAATTTTCTGAAGAACAACCATACTGGCAGCAC
>NW_006494609.1:419663-449355 GCF_000325575.1 Pteropus alecto | reverse complement strand
GGAGGTATCTCATTGTGGTTTGATTATTCACATTTTCCTAATTTCAGTAAAGTTGAGCAAAAATCGAATTTACTATGCTTTTTTCAGATTATTCAAGAAGTACATTATGTACTATAAAATTTTGAAAAAAATACATAAACAAAAATTAAAGGAAAGTACAGAAACATACAAGAGAAAAACACCACTCTGATCAGTTACCTAGAGATGAACACTGTTGACATTTTGGGAATATCCTTCCAGTCTTCTTTCTAAGTAAATGAACTTTTATGGAAAAAAAAATTTACTTCCTTCTTTAGCAACTTCCCACCCAGCTCTGCTCCAAGAAAAGACCTTTTTTATTCAGTGAATTATTTGCTAAGGCCCTGAGGGGTATGCTAGAGGGAAAAAAATATATCATTGAATTTTGTTTGTTCTGCCAAGTCGGCATATTGCAAAGAACAGGAGCTGAACTGCTCAAGCAATGAGGAGGCTATCAGGGGCCAGTGATGGTGGCAGGAAAGCATGTGGCCAGAGAAGAGTAACAGGTGAGGAGAGACTGCCGACAGAGAAGAGAATTTTGGAGGGAAGTACAGATATTAATAGAGGAATTTGATCACACTTCTGTCTCCACACAATATCTTTAATAAAATCTATTTTGCTTACCAGTGGATAATGGAGTGTATTTGCAAACAGGATCATCGTGAATGTACCAGAAGCAGAACGTGGCTGGAGAAGAGTGAAAGCAAAGGCTTGCCATAGGGCTGAAACTGAAAGAGACATAGCTTACGCACTTATAGATGTGGGTCTTGAGGAATCTTGGGCTGATACTATGCACACTGCTCTGTTAGTGTTTTCCCATGTAATTTAATAATCTCCCAAAGTGTTCCATCTGGTCTAAGACTACTTACCAAAAATCCACTTCTTCTTCCTGGGCTCCTTTGCAGTTAGATGTGGCCATGTGATGGGGTTTTGCCAAAGAAAAGTGGAAATGGTTTGTACCATTTCTGGGCCGAGGCTTTTAAGAAGCAGGGATGCCCTGACAGGGGTTTCACTGCCAGCTTGGGGAGGAAGATGATAAGGCCCCAGAGGGTGGGCAGGCCAAAAGGGGGAAGGAGTATGGCTTCCTGAAAAACCAATGGAACCATGTGGAAGAGAGCCAACTACTGACCAAGAACACTTGCTTCAGATTGTTATGCGAGTAAAAAGCACGCATAACAAGCCTGTCCTAGCTAATACACTACTGATGGATGCAACTTAATTATGCAATAGGCTATGGTTAGACAATTAGAATGGATAAACAACATTTTGGGGTATGGTACTGCATTTTAGTTCAACTGCTCAGTAGTTGGGTGTATTCAATAAGATGCTTTTGGCTGCAAATAACAGAAAACCTAATTGAAACTCATAATTGAGTCCAGAGGTACAGTGGACTGCATTGATTGCTACAGTGATGTGAAGACTCAATTTCTTTCCACTTCTCTTTATACCCAACTTTGGTTGCCCTTAGGGATAACTTTCTGGTGACTGTAGCAAGACTGGCTATAATCAGGTCTACAAGCTGCCTTATTCCCATAAAACAGGAGAGGTTGTTTGCCACAAATAGCCAACATCAAGGCCAAGCTTTGTGCTGACTGGCTCATACCTGAACCAAATCTTGTAATAACTGGATTGCCAGTGACCTAGACCAGTGGGGACTATCTGTTGGAGCTGAAGGTAGGCTTGGTCCCACCCACACTACATGGCTGCCACCAATGATGCTTATTTCTGCATAGGGTTGAAGAGTGGGTTGCCCAAATATAGAGACAAAAGTCACCTGATTCTAGCTTTCTCTGAAACAGAGAAAGTTCTTTTGGAGAGGCTAAATAAAAGTCAAGTAACTTTCTCCTTATATGCATTGAAATATAGCTTTGGAAAAATTACTTTCTACAAAATAAGACAAGAAGATTGAAATTGTGAAAGAGGTAGATGATTGAAAGACAAGGACATAGAGCCAATGACCTGAAGAAAATTAAATGACTTGGAAACAATGTCTGGATATTTCAGAAAGAATATTTTATATGAGGCACTTTCACAGTGGGATGGTATAAAGCGGAATAAAAGAGGACAGGGGTATATCCAGATGTCATGTGTAGGATATTTAAGTTCAAATTTCTCAGACTGTTCCCTCTCTGTTATTGGAATATCTTGCTCGCTTATCATGTATTTTAAGCATGACTGTCAAGGACGCTGTCTCTGTGCTAAGTTCAGGCTAGATATGCTGACCTCAGCTCTTCCTCCAAACAGTATAAATTCATTTTTCTGGACTTCATACTGCAAACTAGAAATAAAAAAGAGGTAGCAAGGTAAATGCTTTTCTTCCTATACTGGATTCCTTTACCTCTAAAACAGGAATCAGATAAGTTTTACTTGTTGGTTCAGAGAGGAATTGGGCCAATTATTTTAATGCACACAAAAATAATTCCTTTCAGCACAGATGCTCTTTGATAGACTTAAAACCCCTGCGTATAAAGTCTACACAAACAAAAGAAATGTGAAGAGATCTGCTATAATAAGATTAGGCTCAAATGGTAAGACAGGTGTTGAATTTAAAATTAATTGGTTATGCCAACCACGAAATGGTCTAATTCATCTTCTCCACTGCTCTACAGAGAAAACAGAAGCAAGAAAGCCTGTTCTGTTTGTTTTTCTGCCCTACGTTCTTCCTAGTGCAATTCTGAACTTTCCAATACAATCCTCAAAATCCAGTTCGACTTCCACTTCCTCCATAGAAACTTCCTGGATTCCACTAGCCCCTATCTCTAAACTTCCTGGCGCAAACTCACTGAAATAGTACTAAAGAATAGAGATTAGAATCTCAGACTATGATGTCAGACCTGCAGCCAACCTAGATCACCAATCTGCTAGCTGTGTGACCCCTGGGGCTCATTCGCTGAGCCTGTTTCCTCCTCTGAAAAATGGGATCAAGAGGGTGACTGTGAAAATGAAATGAGATGCTACATGCAACGAGATAATGTCTGACTAGAGGCAGGCATTAATAAATGCTAGTGATTATTAATATATTAATAAGAAATATATCGTCTCCTCTCCTGCCTCACACTGAACTGCAGGGAATTGAAAATGTTTTTCAAAATGGAGAATGGTTGTGGACCAGGTTGGGACAGGAAGGTTTCAGGGCAGCGTCATACTGTTCTTAAATGGCCTGCAGTGAGTATTCCATAAAGGTGGCATGAAACAACCACAAAACTCCAACCCACTAAAGTGACAGAAAGGAACTCCAGGGCTGCTGCTATCAGAGAAAGAACTTAAACAGAGACTGTGAATGTCAACACGTAGTTCAAAAGAGCACTGCTAGTCAGAACTTCGCTAGTCAGACAGGGATTTGGATCTTGCTGGAATTTAAAAATGAGCCAAACTCACTTATAACCATTTCGTTTGTTAAACAGTGGTGGGGTTGGATGGAAGAGGCAACGCTTAACATTTTTAAGGGAACAAAAAATTTTTGATCACCCACCCTGCATAGGGGTGGGTCGAGCAGATACTATGTGTCCAATGTTGTGTTACTTCAAGTCAAGGGAGGCAATGATCTATTATTAATAATCGCTAACATTTATTAATGCCTGCTTCTAGTCAGGCATTATTTCATTGCATGTAGTATTTCATTTCATTCTCACAGTCACCCTCTTGGTCCCATTTTCCAGAGGAAGAAACAGGCTCAGAGCCACTAAAAAAAAAAACAAAAAAAAACAAAACAAAACCACTTAACAGATCAAATGAGCCACTTAGAACAGATTTTTATGTATTTGTTCATTGAAACAAGTCTATTAGGCCCTGGCTTAAACAACATAAGCCAGCTAGCACTTGCATGTAGCATGCTGGAAGGCTATTTCTTTCTCAAATACAAATGCTCATTGCTTGTTCATGGCCAATGGTAAGATACTGGACCACAGAATTTTATAAATCAGCCTCTGAGCTCTGGCTCTGTTCTCTACTAGGCTGGAGAGTTATATAAGCTCTCCAAGTATCAGTTTCCTCATCTATGCAATGGCAATAAAAAGTCTCCCTACCACAAATGGTTGCCATGAGGATTAAGCAAGCTCCTTCAGGCAAAGAACTCAGCCTCGTATCTGCCACACAACAAATATTCGATAAATGTAAGCAATTATGGTAATAATTATTCCACCATTCAGCTTTCTCACTATTTTTCTTTAGCATCGTCTTCAAATGCTGACTAGTTTGTTCAATCACATCTTTGCGTGAAACTTAGAAACAGCACTTTGCTGTTTTATGGAATTTGCATTTTTTAACCAATAAATCTTCTGAATAGTACTCTATGGATATCAAGAATGATAAGGATAAGGGCTGTCACTGAAAATCTGTGGGAGATGGGAGAATTAGACCTAAAGGTGAGAGAAATTGATATAATTTATAATTTCTTACTTGAGAAATCAGCTCCTCTTCCAAATTGACTTGTTTTCCTACCCTCAATAAAAAATGCTTCCATTTCCTGAAGAAATTGAAAACTTGAGAGAACTTTTATAAATCAAATACCTACTGAATCATCTATGTCCTTGAACTGAATCTGGGAAACTCTGAGTTATGATGTTATATACCTAATACAGCAAGAATGAGTTTAAAGTACTCTCCTTAGAGAGCTCTACAGAATAAGCTGTCCTTTGTATATAGTTGGAGGTGATGTCATTGTCTTGCTGTCACTGGGAGGGTGCCAAGAGTTGTGACAGGGCTGGGCCTCAGTGGTGATGGATTGCGCCTCTCACCTGGACCACTCGTAAACAATAACCCCTTTGTGAGGCCACTGCCCGGGCCTTTCTGCTTGTAAAAGGAAGCACAGACACTTGACCTGCCTGAGGACTGGAATTCCCATCAGCCTTATTTTAAGAAGGTTAAAAGGGCTCAATAAAAGCCATAGCCTCAGACAGACACTGGCGAACCCACTGAGAATGCGCTGAGCAGACAGACATGGCCACTGCCTTTCTGGAGCTTGCAGTCTAATGGGAAAGACAGCAAATGAATAATTGGGCAAATGTGAATTAATTACAATTGTAATGAATGCTATGAAGTCCAGAGCTGTATTAGGTTTTCTACTGGGGAGGGAGAAGGAAGGTTAGGCCTGAAATTAAAAACACACATTTTTTTTTATCAAAACAAGCACAGAAATATGATATAGAACATAAACTTTGCTTCGGTTTTAAAGATAAAGGTGGAGACGGCAGAGAACTATCACATTTGCCTGGGGTGGGACTGGCTACGCCCCTCCAGTGATGCAGCTTCCAGGAGCTAGGGGTGGCTGAGTAGGAAGAATTTGAGAAGCCCTGGCTGGGGCACGCAGGGCTCTGGCTTCCAAGGTGAAGCCCTCTAAGGAATCACCTCTAAGGAAATGAGAAGGATACCGACTGGACAGCTGGCGGTCAGCCCATGGCCTGGAGATCCCTGGCCCAGATTGCCAGCCACTAAGGCCCTTCCTTGGCTACAGCATTTTCCAAATTCTTCATTCAGATTTCAGCATTGTCTCCTCAGCCCAGGCTGCTCCTTTGGTGTTAATGTGCCATCTAATCTTACCCCAGGGTGTTGATGAAGCTATTTACTTTGGGACAGTAAGAAGCGTGTGAGTGAGTGAGTGTGTGTGTGTGTCTGGTGGGGGGGATATGGTTGATAAGCTACCTGTTTCAGATAAATTAAACTCCCTCAACCCCACTTCATACCTTATCCAATAATTAACTCCTTTGTAATTAAAACAAAACAAAACTATTAAAATAGTTTAATAGTTTAAAAATATATGTGTATATATAGGAAAATTTTTTAGAAATAATCCTGATAGTCTCTTAAGGCAAGATTACAAATCCAAAAACCATAAACAAAATAACTGACAATTGATTACATGAAAATGGCAAATTTTGCAACTAAAAAGATGTCATGAAAACAGTATGGAGGTATCTCAAAAAAATTAAAAAACAGAACTACCATATGACCCAGCAGTTCTACTTCTGGGTATATATGAAGTATTAATGAAATGAAATTACTATCTCCAAAAGATAATCTGTACCCCATGTTCATTGCAGCACTATTCACAGTAGCCAGGACTTGGAAATAACATATATGCCCATTGATGAATGAATGAATACACACACACACACACACACACACACACACACACACACACACACGAATACTACTCAGCCATAGGAAAAAAAAAGAAGGAAATCTTGCCATTTGAGAAAACGTGAGTGAACCTTGAGGGCATTATGCTAAGTGAAATAAGTCAGACAGAGAAAGACAAATACTGTATGATTGCACTTGATATGTGGAATCCTAAAAAGCCAAATTCAGAAATAGATAGTAGAATGATGGTTCCAGGTGCTGGGGGTGGGAGAAATGGGTTGATGTTAGTCGAAAAGTACAAACTTCCAGTTATGAGTAAGTCCTGGGGATCTAATGTACAGCGTAGTGACTATAGTTTATAATACTGTATTGTACACTTGAAAGTTGCAGAGTATATCTTAAATGTTCTCTCCACACACACACACACACACACACACACGATAATTATGTAAGGTAATGGATCTGTCAACTAACCTTATCGTAATGATCATTTTGCAATATTGACATATATCAAATCATCACATTGTACATCTTAAGCTTACACAATGTTATCTGTCAATTATATCTCAGTAAAGCTGGGGGGAAACCCTCCCAAAAACAAAATTAAGAATAAAATGGCCAAAATGGAAACAACTAGAGTTACCCCTCCCTAGCTGCCTCCCCAGGCGATCTTTTCTCGGTAGAACTCCTCTCATCTTTAACACTCAGACTGCAGGGAGTATACACATCTCTTCAGTCCATGTTTGGGGTCGAGGTTCACACAGAGATATACATTTGTACGTCCCCCAAACGCAACATAACATTTTAAACAAAGTAGCATGTGTATGGGGCGGGGTGGGGGGAGGAATTCTCCAGTTACTTTCCAAATGGAACTGGAGGAAAGTCAAAATCACATGCAGATGTTTTGAAAAGCGTAGAATGTCAACTACGTGATGTGAGTTGGATGTGGACGGTGCTCAGAGAGGCTATGTGGCTGCGCACATGCAAAGGTCTGTGAAAATCAATTCACTGTTCGGTCATCAGGGAGTAATGTTTTGTGCATCTGACATACTAAATAGTTTGTTCAATATACTGGCATTTTTCTGTGTTTTCGGAAATTGGTTGGTAATGATGAATTGACAGGAAAGAGGCTGCTGGTTCATATTTGCACTCCATGTCTAGTGTTTTGGAAGATTCCTGATGATAAAAGAGAGATGCTCGTATTCACGACCGGTAGAATAGGCAAAAGATTAATATTGAGAAAACATATAAAATAACTCATTCAAATGCGAAAGAAAAAAACCACCACTCGAGAATGCGTGAAGAATGGAAACAGACAATTCACAAAAGGCTAATTGTGAAATTAGCCAATAAATAGAAACAATATCCAAGCTCACTAATAAACTAGAAATATGGAAGCATTTATGTATATATTTGCAAATATATTTGCGAATAAGGAAGGAGACTGAACTGTTGAGAGCAATTACCTTGGGAGAGAAGTCGTCCAAGGAGGAGGTTGTGGAGATGAATTCTCATTTGACAGACGTTCCATTGTCTTTACTTGCAGTCTTCCTCTCTGTATAAGGACATAGTCCCATGCTGTTGACCTTAGGAATGGTCATATGACTTGTTTAACCAAAGAAATGGTGTTGGTCTCTTTTGCGCAAAGCTTTATAAGTCAGGACATCATTTGCCTTATCTCTTTCTTTCTCCCATGAGACGGATACACTCCACATAGAGGTTAGGTTCCCCCATCAGCTTTGGTTCCTGAGTGAAAGAGGCAAGAAGCAGAGCTGTAGCCGACTTGTGAAAAGCATGTAGTGTGAACAAGAAACAAATATGTGTTGCTATAAGCCGCTGAGATGTGTGTGTGGGGTCGTTACTGTAGTATAAAGTGGGCTACCCTGACTGATACAAATAAAGGAATGTTTCTACACATTTTCCTCTATATATCTCTCTATTGTATGAGCATTTCCAATAGCATATATTCATGTGCTACTTATACATGTATATATGTGTGTGTGTGTGTGTGTATATAAATACATATTTTAAATGGTTATCTTAACAAAATCACAAATGACTACATGTCAAGGACCTTTGGGATTACTGACAAATAGAAACTGCAAAGCTAAATCCTGAAGTCCGAGGGCAATGCTGAAGTGCCTGCCTGAGGCCTGCAGGCCAACACACCGTGGCTGCAATTTGCAGTGCTGGGCAAAAGTAAAAGGTGTGTTGTCAAACCAGTGGCCAAGAAACATGGTGGATAGTTGGACATGTGAGATAATTCCTGTGTATGTTAGTGGGGGAAGTCAGGGCAGTAAACATTCTACCCACCGAAGCACAGTGTGAGGGGTGTCCCAATCAATGGTGGGACCACCGGGGTTGCTTTAAAGATATTGAGAGACATTGTTCTTCAGTAGTAAAGACTGAGTTGCAATTATTGATGACTCACATCGTCTGCATGTCATTCCCTTCGGATGTGTTCCAAACAACAACAAAAATATTGAGTACCACTGACCCAGGATATAGAGCAGGTAATTGCATGCAGACTCTTATTTTCTGGTTGCTGCCGCCCTTTGCTCAAATTCCAGACTCTCAACACTTATTCAGTGATTGAGCACTTCCTCTGTGTCAGGCACTGTAATTGTCATCAGCAATACAGATACAACCTGCTTTCAAACTCACAGCCAGGTCAATAATACATACCCAGAGGCTGGGGTAACAGTTACAGCAGCAGTAACCCTTTCTTAAGGGGGTAATAGTTTCTTTCCAAGAATTGTGCCAGGTATATCATTTCTAATTCTCCAAAAAGATCCTGAGAGCCAAATGTAATTACCCCTTTCTTGGATGAGGACACTGAAGTTGAGAGAAATTAATGAGCTTCTTTCAGTTCTGAAAGCCCAGAGGTAAAAGGTCAGTCTCCAGTTCTTTGTTGTCCATACTCAGTCACCTTCTCGGCAAAGGGATGAATAAATAATTGCATCAAAGTAGGAGTGACTAAGCCTTGAATCAGAACTTTAATATTCAGAACAAGGTGCAAAGATCCAGATTTTTGTTCACACTGTCCCCAGAGGGTAAGAAGAGCCCTAGTGAGTAGCCAGCCTGGCAGTCTGACTTAGGTTAGCTGTGGTTAGCATTCCTCTCATTTTTTTGCTCCCAGCCCCTCCTTCTTCTAGTGCTGAAAGTAAACATGTGACTTGCTTCAGGCGTGAGGGTGAGGGTAAGTTAAGTCCTCACAATAGGTCTGTTGTTATGCAAAGAACTCTAGAAGATGCAGATCTAGCTTGTGGCAACCTCAGGGACCCCCAAAGTCAAATCCCTCAAGTTCCTTCTGTAACTGAATTTGAGGAATTAGTCAGCTTAGTTCTCTAACATTCTTCCTGGTCAAGCATTTAGCACAGAGAACTGCCTTGGAAAATACAACTCAGGTCTGTTCTTAGTTACTTAAGAAAGTTTATGCTGAACCAGATAATGCAACACCAAGACTGTCTTCCTGCTCAGCGGGTGAGCTGAGAATAGTGAGTGGAGAAGTCTCATCAGAAGAATCCAAAGCAGGAGGCCTTGGGGGGTGGTCTCCTTTCCTGGGCTCTGCTTTGGGGCTGAGGTAGAGGGATCCAGCTGGTCTTTGTGCCTGAGGATCATCAAGGCTCAGAGGGTGCTCAGAACAGAGCCTGGGCAGAATTCTCAGCCAGAGGAGGGAAATTTGGGACAACCTACAGGATGGTGAGTTAGATTCCATAGATGGAACTGAGGGAAAAAAGGAGTCATGAAATTCTCTCCACAAGCACTCCCGCTGATGCTACAGTGGCAAATAGAGAGAGAAAACTTCAGGGAGAGAGGAACAGGATATGAGGGTACCCTAAGAAACGTGGTCTTTTCCTCAGGATGGAGAAAACTGTACCAACAGGTGGCAAAGATTTCACCAGTTATGATTCAATGAAATGGAGCGTCGAGTCTCTATTAGTGTCCAATGTTATTTTAACAGTGTTATAAAGGACTCTAGAACTTTACTTATGGAATCATCAAGGGTCAGAAGGAGTCACTTAACTTTTTCCGTTATAGTCAACTGTGCTTTTTAGCGGAAAGTTTGTGCCCTTGTGAAGTTGGCCATTGGAGTTCCAAAAACACAGTGGTGCTCTCTGGTTTTGACCTGTTCCCTCCTTAAACTGTATGTGTGCCTTGAGGAAGAAATCATCTTTAAAAAAACAAACAAAACAAAACAAAAACAACTTTGTTTCCTCTGTGCCTAAAAGGGCCAGGACTAGGATAAAGTATGATGTGCAAAATGTCGGCAGCACTGCCCCTCAGGGTCACGCAAACGAGCAACTCCTTAAATACTGTCCCCTAGGTGCTCACCGGTCACACCTAGTTCTGGTCCTGGGGTCAAGCTCGGGTGGCAAGAAGAGAATTGGAGCTCAGTCGTTGAATGAATAAACAAATGAGGTGTACAGGGAAGAACACAATCATTGGAAAACTCTACACACTGGGTGTTTCTCAGCCTTTGAACAGCCTGTTTTCCCCAGGTTCATGATGACGTAGATTAATGGGACCTTCCATAGTGTAGCTGTCTGAGCCAGCTCAGGCTGCTATAAGAAAATACCACAGATTGGTTGGCTTACACAACACATTTTTTTTCACAGTTCTGCAGGCTGGAAATCCAAGAGCAAGGTGCTAGCTGGTTCAGTTTCTGGACAACCTTCTTACCGGCTTGGAGACTCCTCGCTACGTTCTCACATGTGGAAAGAGAGCGCTGGTCTCTCTTGCTCTTCTTATAAGGACACCAATCCCATTGTGGGGGCACCACCCTCATGACCTCTTCTAGACTTAATCACCTCTCAATCGCCCCACCTCCAAATACCATCACTTTGGAGGTTCAGGCTTCAACACATGAATTTTGGTGAGACATAAACATTCAGTCCATAGTAGTAGTGTACTAGGGTTACATGTTTTGGGTTTCTGCTTCAGAACCAAAGCTTGATTACTGAGGTAGACAAAATTCTAAGGCGGTCTCCCAAGATTTCTGGCATGCACACACCCTGCGTCAGTCACCCCCTCCCTTGAGATAGGTGAGCCTGGCCTAATCAGGTGAACTCTTTAAAAGCGGCTCTAGAGGTCAGCGATGGAAGTCAGAGAAATTGGAAGTGTGACAGGGATTTTCCTGAGGCTTGAAGGGGCCAACAGCTCTGCTGTGGGAGGGCCTACAAAGGGGATCACATGGTGAGGAAACACTGGAGGCCTCTAGTCCCCGAGAGCAGTCCCTGGCAACAGTCAACAAGAAAATGGGAACCTCAGTCATAAAATGGCAAGCACCTGAATTCTGTGAAAAGCCACATGAGCTTGGAAGAGGAACCTGTATTTCAAACAAGGCCCCAGCCCAGCCAATACCTTGCTTTCAGCCTTATGAGACCCTGAGCAGGGTCTCTGTGAAAATAAATTTGTGTTGTTTTAAGCCATTAAGTTTATGGTAGTGTTTTACACCACATAGAAAGCTAATCTATTTTCCTTTCTAAAATAGATCACTCCACATCTCTTGGGTCCCTTTTTCTTATTAAAAACAACTTCTATTGGGCTGTTGGTTACATTTCTCTTTTATGCGAATACACCACCTTCGTTCTTCCTTTTCTTTTATTCTTTCTGTTTCTTTGGGGATTTAAATAGTAATGCAAAGCTGTGGGGCACACATTGTTATTTTAATACCATTGAATGCAGAAAACTATATAATCTTCTCTCCAACCTCCAAAAAGCATCTCCCGAGCACTATCACTGTGAGGCCACTGTTTTCCTCCTTCCTCACCAGTGTTCGAGGCTTCCAAAGCTTAACGTTACGTTTATTATATAACGGCAAGACACGAGCCCCAACAACCTGCTGCTGGGCTTTTAAATATAGCGACAGCAGAAATCTCTTCTGGGCTTGATGAAGAGCTACTTCAAATATCTCCTAATTTCAGCAGTTTTCTGGTCTATAGAATAAAAAGTCTAAAAATGGCTCTAAAGGTATTTAAGTGCACTCACAGGAAATCTCCCCCTCCCCCGACAGACACAATGACGCAAGGAGGCGGGAAGCAACGCGGGAGCCAGCGCCCTCCTGTCCTTGGGATTTGAGGCAGCCTCTCCAGGAGAATTGCCTGTGTGTGGAATGCTCTCAGGGGAGAAAATGGGAAAGGCACAGAAGTGGAGCCCGTCTGAGTTGGCACCACAGTTACGGGACTCGGTGGCAGAGCTGGCCCTCTCTTTGTTCCCTTTTCTAATTGGCGGAACCATTAGCAGTTGTATTCATCTAGGGAGCTCTTAGCTGCATTAAGAACCCACTCGATCTGGTTTAAGAAGAGGAAATTCCTTGGCTTGAATAATTGGTTGAATAAAGGTTCTGCGGTTTCCTTTGACCTCCCCCGTGCCGGTTCTGTGTAGGAACCAGCTCCCCACACTGTTCCCCTCTCCTCCACGCTCCATCCCGAATCTCTGCACTCACTCCGTGGGAAGAGTTCCTCTTTCCTCTGTTCCAGCCATCTGCCCTGGGTTGCCTGGTCAGGCTTGGGTCACATATCTTCCTTTTACATCAACAATGTGGCCAGAAATAGACCCGAGTGTGGTCAGGACAGGAGCACTTGTCCACTTCTAGAGCAGAACTGTGAGGTCACAAGGTCTGAGAGTGTGAGAAGGATGAGTCCCCAGAGGTTATGTGTTAATATCAGGGTGCTGTTACCAGAAGAGGGTGGAATAAACACGGATAGGCCAGAACCACCAATGACCTGCAGTGCTCTGACCTATTCTAATGCTGGAGAGAGTTGGAACCACTTGAGGCCTGGAGAGGCAATGGAGAGCAGAGGGTTTCTCCCCACCCCATGCCTACTTTGAGCCGCCCAGAATCCTAATGTGCATCGATATGTGCAGATGCATTTCACCGAGGTCATCAACCTAGAAGCAGAGACAAGGTGTAAATTTATAGCACACTTTTCTCTGCCCTAGGCCCTCTAATTTCTGTTCTCAGTTACAAGGTGATAGGAATTTCTATGTCCTGTGCCTGTGTTCCTGAGGACTTCCTTCCCTCACTATACAGAAAATCTGGGGGCCATATGAGGACTTTACACCGGAAGTCTAGCCTGCCACGTGTGGAAGTCTGGGTGCAGCAAGAAAAGAGGAGGTTGGAGTAACCCTGTGTCCCGGGAGGGGGGCCCACACTGCCCCTGGAGCCATTGCTTCTCTCCATGGGCTCATGTTGCTCTGTCCCCAGTCACATCCTATCAGCTCTGCCACCGGCAGAACCTTTCTGTACTCACTTCCTGTGGGTTCTCCCTGTGCATCTGTCAGGGGAGCCATGACTCCTGCTTTCCGGATTGGGTTGGAGGAGGGGCTCTCAGAAGTTGCTTCTAACTGAGCTCTGCACCAAGCCAACAGAATGAATACTCACTGACCATTCAGTGTCCCAGCCACTCCCTTAGACAACCTCCATCTCTGCTTTGCCAGCGAGACTTCCCTATTCCATCAAAGGGTTAAACAATTTTTAACAGCAAGGCTGGAGATCTTCATTATGTAGGACACATATTGGAAACTGGGCCCTTAGCAATTGGGTGCGCTATGTGCAAAAGAAAAGTGCCAGTTTGTTTTGCCCAATTTTATCAATATTGGGGCATATTATAAAGCCACTCTTAATATATCAGTATACCTTAAAAATGTATCCTGATGGGGTTTGATTTGATACTTATTAATTTTACATTTAACATGAGGATGTGATCGAATGATTTATCCACATATCAAACTTGTATTTATTTATTTGCATATTTATTTATTTATTTACTAAGTATAAGGTTGTGAGCCAAGGAATACAAAGATATTTAGCATTTCTCCAAAAATTTGCAATCAACTAAATAAGTAGATAGCACAAAAATTGCTTAAATGTGGTTATCTATGGGAACAGTCTGTTTCTTTAAGAAGTCCGCTTACTCTAAGTTCACCTAACTCCTAGCTTGAGGGGTTTAACTGAAATTAGTTAAGGTTTGGCTCAGTTGCCTGGTATAGAAATGGCCACTCAGAAAGTCTGAATACTGGTACAGATCCTGGAGGTTGGAGAGGGAGCTGCAGTATTGAAAGGAATCCTTTTGCTTCAAAATGAAGTTAGACTCTTTTGACTGCTCTGAAAGAAGCTGTGTGAAACCCAATGAAGAAAATGACTAAATCATTCTGGATCTTTTGGCTTTTAACAAGAAGAGCCTAAATCATTCTGGATCTTTTGGCTTTTAACAAGAGTGAGGCAGGAACATCGGATTATAAATGGCATGTTAACCATTTGGAGAACCTGTTGGCCAATACATAGCATAGAAGAATCCATTAAAGGAGATTCATCAGATTAAGTCAGAATATAGTAAGTATGAGCGAACCAGTGCTGGGCGTTGACAGGGTCTGCTAGTGTCACCATGGAGAAGTGGCCTCAGTGACTCGGATGTCACCCTGAAATCGGTCAACTGGGGCCACGGGGGAAGGTTATGTCATACAAAATGGCCATGGCTGTGTGGGGAAGGTCATTGTGTAGGGTATATGAAGTGGGGGTGGGGAGGAGCTGGGCAGACGAAAGTGTGTATCCAGTGTGCCTGACTTCGGCTGGAGAGGTTTCAGTAGCTCAAGTTTAATTTCCTGCCACTTAGCATTGACTTATTCTTGTTATTTCTATGATGCAGATATTAACCCCAGTCCTGAAAAATAAGCTGTGGATGAAATAACAAATCCCCACCTGGATTGCTGAACATCATTCTTCTCCCTGCACCACGAGTCCCAGTAACTCAGTCTTTCTAGAACTGGACTCCTCGGGGCCTGGGGTCCTTATCCTAAACCTGGGCCTATATGTCCTGAGATTCACTATCTGCTAGTGGATGCCCCTGATGCTAACACGTGACTTCCTGCCTTTTCCTGGACTCCCAGCTGCTATGCTTTTAGCTCAACATCTGCCGCCTTCCTGGGGCAATTAACTGAGCCATGATTACTACCCAAAAAGGCAGCCTTCAAGACAAAGCTCAGCATGAAGGCTTAGCAAAGCTTCGATGAAGAAATGACAAGAGACTGAGAGGAAATGTTCCTGGAGGCAGTCAGCCCCAAAGTTGTCCGGGAGAGGTGGGTGACCCTAAAAGACCATCTGGGGAGTTCTTAACATTTTCCCCCACTTCCTCTTCTCTCCATACTTTTAGCATAGGGAATTTGAGCTAGCTGGAGTGGGTGAATAGGGTAAAACATGAAAAAAAAAAAAAATCCAGACTCGACAGCTTCAAACACCAGAATAACAAAATCCTTACTGTGGATCCAGCTATAGATATTTAGCTAGTTTACAAGAATACTTGAAAACCATATGCAACCTAGAGATATAGCCCTCCAGTGCCTTCCATTTTCCTGGATGTGACCCTTCAGGAAATCTCCACGGAGGTCTTTGCCATCTCCTGCCTTTCACAGGGGATCATAGGTTGAAAAGATGACAACACGTGAAGCTTGCCAGTAGACCGGCAGTGCGAATCACTTCTTAGACCATCAAACCCTGCCTTAAGGACGTAAAAAGACAGACCAGCTTTTACGTGGTTTCCAGGACTCTCAGAGATGAGCTGAGACAGAAGCCACTGCCCAAGTGTCAATCCAGTGCTGACGTGGTGGTGTCAGGAAAGATTTCTCCTGCACTCTTGAGGTAAAGAAATGATTAAAACATCCAGGTTTTTAAACTCCAAGAATATGAGGAGACAATGATCTCCAAGTCTTTAGAAAGAACCACTAGACTTAAAAAAAAAAAAAAAGCTATAAAAAATGGGGGGCCGGTAGAGAGAGTACTAACACCCTAGGCACTTCTTGGTTCTCTTTATTCTGAGTGTAGACAGTCGACTGCAGAGTTTTGGGGGGAGGCTGCACGGCACAGCAGGAAGTAGAAAGGTCTTGAAGGCAGACAATCTGGAAGGAATTGTCTGGGCCCTTTCTTAGCCATGTGACTTTGAACAATTTATATAACCTCTTAAGCCTTAAGGTACCTAGAAAAGGGGCATACTGATAGAACCTTTCTGATGTTAAAAGTGGAAGAATGCATGCAAACCCTTAACTTGTTGCCTGGCACACAGAAAAAATCTCAGGAAAACAAGTTTTGTGAAAGGGAGAGGGTAGATGGTGGCACAGGAGCAACAGGAGGAAAGCAGGCACCTTAGGAAGGTGTCGTGCCTGGGTCATGCCCATCTTATAGCTTCTGGCTTTGTCCTACTTATCCTTGAACCTCCAGCACTAAACACGGGCCTCGTCGAGAGTGGGCATTCAGGAAACGTTAGAGTGAATGGAGCCCTAGCTGGGCCTCGGTCTGAGAAGTTTGCAGAAGGGGAAGGCAGGCAGGTGAGAGAGGAAAGGAAAGAAAGGCAGGAGTGAGGCAGCTGGCCACAGATAACAAAGCCTGAACGAGGGAGATTCCAGATCGATAAACTCTAACTTTGCCCTGTCTTTGGAACCCCCATAAAATTAATGGACTTGTGATGGAATGGTTTCAAAGGTGTTTCAGAAGACAGATGGGAAGCCTATGTCATTGTTTTCACTTGAAAGCTCAAGTGAATATCACGAGCCCCATTCCTGCCTACAGGGGAAGTTTCAGCCATCCTCCACTTTTTCTGTCCAGTATTGCTAAGATAGAGCCTGCCCATCCCCTCTGCGGCTGCTCTTCTGGACCGCCACCTCCTCCATCAGGCCATCCTGGGCAGCTGCTGAAAGGGAAGTGTTTACCTCGAGGTGGGATGGGCTGGGGTGGGGTGGGGCAGGGAGAACTAGAAGTCCAGCCTCCCAACAAAACACCAAAAGCTAACCAAATTCTGAGGCTGGGTGCCTGGGGGGCTTTTACGCCTTAAAGAGAAGTTGTAATTACATATGAAAGCTGCTGGAAAACTGTAAACTGCTATGCAAATATAAAGGCTTGTTAATTATTAGTGTGGGGAGAAGAAAAACCACCAGACCAAGAGACATGGTAGGGTCCTTCCACCCACTTTGCAACCTACCCTGTGTCAGACCCCCACCCCCACCCCTCCAACCTCTTTGGACCTTAGCCTTTTGCTTACAAAACAAGCACAGCTTCCCTGACCCCACCACCTGTGGTCAAAATGACCCCTTGCTTCTCTGTGCTCCCAAGCCACGGAGCCCAGATTTTTACTTGACACATATTTCACTTTATCTGCATAAGATTTTTTTTTTTTTTATACTTCAGTTAATTGTTTACACAACTCTTGACACAGATTATAAGCTCCACAAAGGCAGGGACTAGTGGAAAACCCAGTCAATAATTATTCATGTTCAATTATTCACTTAACAAGTACTGACAGAGCCTGCTTGGCTCTGTGCTAAACTCTAAGAATACAGCAGTGAGCAAGTCATATAAAATTGCTGCTGAGTTTTTTGTGTGGAAGATAGATGACAAAACAACATATACAAGAAAAATAAGAGCTGGACTCCTGCACTGCACAACTCCAGGGGGCACTATTCCTACAGAACACAGTGTTAATGGCAATGCAAGGGCAGTTACCCTGGTGATCCTCTCTCCCCAGGGTGTGGCCCAATGCCCGATGCACTGTAAAGATTCTGCAAAGATTCTTAACGAGTAAGTGAATGAATAAATGAGTGGTCTTTCTCAGTGTGGTAGTGTTTTGTAATGTCCTACTTTACCCATTTTTTCTCCTTTCTGCATACTCCTCCTGCCACCTTGAAGTCAGGCAAGGCCATGTGACTAATTCTGCCCAGTGAGACGCCAGCAGATATGATGGGAGTCACTTCTGGGTGGGGGCCTGACTCCTCCAGCTGTTTCTTCTCCTGCGGCAGACTGTGGATTCTACAGGATGTGGATTCTCTATCACCCAGAGCCTCTGAGTGATTCTGTAGAGCAGAGCAGAGCTGACCCTCGCTGGACATAAAGCATTTGCAAGATAAGCCTTTGCTATGCTAAGCCAGTGAGACTTTGGGGTTTGTCTGCTATTTGCCATAGCTTAATCTATTCTGACTAATGCTCTCACCTTCTTGTAAGTTCCTTGGGGCCCAGCACAAAGGTGATCAGTAAAAAAAACCTAATCAGTACAAAAGAACTAATCAGTAAAAAAGAGCCATTAGTAATCATAACTGATTAATAAGTATTAGCAGTGCCTTTTTCCTCTGCTGGAATTCCTCAGCTATTAGGGAATGTGCTCCTGTGGCCCGGGGCCTGGCCACAGCGGCAGGATCGGTCGTTTCCAGTGGGTGGGTTTCCTTTTACCCACAAGGCCCTCTCTGTGGTAGGTGAGGTAATGCTGCCCTTTCCACACAGGAAAACAACACACCAGCTTCTTTCCATGTGATGCAAACATCCTAGAGAAAGGATATGATCTAGGAAAACTCCAGGTCCCCAGATTTGGAGCAGTTGGGGTCTTTGCTTACTTAAGCCCCCCAGTGTGGCTTACATAAAACAGAAAGACACTTGTAGCTGTGCTGCGAGTGTAGACAGAGGTATGGACCAACACTCTCCATTCCGCACAGGGTAGGAAATACACTGGCACAGATCCATTTCCTCAGACCAGGGGTTCTTCAACTGCCTGGAAGACTTGTTCAAACACAAATTACCAGCCCTCACCTCCAGAGGTTGTGACTCCACGATGTGTCTGGGTTGGGGGTGGGGCCTGAGAATTGGCATTGCTAACAAGCTCCTGGGTGATGCTGATATTGCTGGCCCAGGGACTATATTTTGAGAAACCATTGCCTTAGACTGATTCTTTGCCTCTCAAAGTCAGGGTTAAATGCAATACCAGAGATTAGCACTATAACCTGCTATCTGCCATTAATGACAGAGGACGAACTCATTTTTTCAAATTACCCAGATCAGAAGGTGGGGAAAGGATGGAGGAAAGGTAGTTTCCAGAGAGAAAAGGACAGCTGGGGAAAAAAAAAAATCCTTTTCGAGGGCTGCTTCCCAAAGGGGAGGGCTGAAGGGTATCACAAAAGAAGGTCCTGGGATAAAAGCCAAAAGAAACCTGGGGTGAACATGGATGCAGAGGCGGCCAGGAAAAGACAAGTTTGAGAGCCGTTCTTTGGATAGTGAAAAGAGCTCTGAACTTGGAGTCCAAAAACCTGCAGTCCTTTCCCATAAGGCCTTGCAGCTGCTGCCAGCAGCCAAGATGAGCCATTCCGAAGCCAGTTGAAGCAGATCTAACAGCTCTAATATCTAGATGCTGCTGGGTTTCTGGGAGGGCAAGCCCAGCCCAAGGCCCTATGCCTAATGCACTATCTGTACCAGGCCTGAGAACCGGGGCAGGAAGCCACCAGGCAGTGCAAAGCACTCTGGCATCTTCCTGCTGGTCCCAGCAGGGTTGTGCTGTGCTAAGGGTTAATGTGAGTGATGGTGACTCACTCAGCCACGTGGGGAAGCAGATGCTGCCACTGCAACCAGCGCTGCCACGGAAACAGGGTAAATCAATCCCAGATCCCTGCAGGGGGCAGAGAATGAGCTGCCTCCAGCCAGTTAGCCAGGGCGGCTCTGGTTCTGTTCTGGGTTCAGACACCACATCCATGAGCACAGCCTATGCTGTGCTGGCCACAGAGCTGCCCAGGGAGCTGAGCTGGGAACAGCAGCAACAGAAGATGGTGCAGGGACTGAAGCATGTGACAAGGGGTGGGTGGGAGGCTAAGTTGTGACAGCTGCATGGGCGCACTAGACTATGGAATATTTGTGCTTTATTGGTTGGGGCGGGGAGAGAGGAGATAAGAGCCTCACTCTAGACTCTTCGTGCTCTACTTGGAAAGACCTAGCTCCTATGAAGCCGCTCCCTCGCTAGACGACGTGGAGCTGCCCTCTGTCCTAACTGGCCAGAAATATACCTGGAGAAGAAGGGAAACTGAGGCCAATGACCTAAGCAAAGTCCCACAGCTTTCAGAGGCAGAGTCAGGCTGGGCTCCTATATCCTCGGTACCAATCCCTCATCATTTTTCACAGGACACATGTCCCAAGGAAACGATCTGATGGGACTTGAGAACTTGCTTTGCCTTGAGTATCTGCTATCCCACAGAGTGGGTGGTGCCATTAATAACATACTCTGCTTTTCCCCAAAGCAAGTGTGTCTGTAGCCAGCTTTCCCCACCTTCTTCAACTCCTAAGCCTGGTGAATGAGTTTCTACTGGCTCCATCCAACAGACAGTGGAAATCCCATAGGTTTCTAGCTTTGCCCAACATCCTATCATTAGAGCAAAGGGAACAGAGCCAGAATTGGGCCTCTTAGGGGTTCACACTAATGCAGGGAGGAGACAAGAGAATGAAATGTTAATCAAGCTACATTCAGAGACTGCAGTATGTTGATCAGCCCTGCAGCCAGGCCAGGAGGACACCTACAGAACAAAGGAAGATTTTTAATGGGATTGTTAACAACCCATTTTCCACACCTGTGGAAGGGGAAAAAGGAACCAATAGAGTCTGCAAGTGGCTGCCCTACATGAATAAAATCGTTCATTCCCAATGGCTAAAACCAAGAGGAACCCAGGGATTTAAGGCTGGGAACTGCCAGTCGGCCTCTCAGGCTACCTTCCCCTTCCTCGCCGCATGTCCACATCTCAGGAAATGGGACTAAAGAATGACATATAAACTGAATTCCCTAACACTCAGGGTCTCTCTCTCTGCCTCTGAGAGAAGACCACGCTGTCTATGGAGTGTTACCCCTTCTCTAATAAACTTTCCTTTTGACTCTAACTTTAGCGTGTGAGTTGAATTCTTTCTACACTCTCTGCTAAAGGATCCTCTTCTCTCGTGCTGGGCTTAGTCTCTCCCCCTCCCCCACCCCAGCTTGGGGAAATTTGCCCTGTCCTGCAGCCAACACCACCCCTCAATGCAGTAGGTGAATGTCTAAACTCACCAGTCCCACCTGGGGACTCTTGGGCCTTTTCCATGGCTGTCCCCTCTACCCTCAGAGGAGGCTCACAGCTGGCTGTGGTGACGGTAAGCACTTCTTTGTCTGGAGGACCCTGGTCCCTGCGCAGGATCTCTCTCCCGCCCCCACGGCAGACCTTCCGTCCCCCTTCCTCAAGTTCCCTCACCCGCAGAGGGGGCGGTGAGGGGGCCTTTCCCTCGCTTTTCATGGGTGGAATAAAGGCCGCCTGGGTGGGCTTCAACCTCCTTCCTGCCTTCCCCTCTCCCCTTCTCTTTAAGAAAAATCCCTTCACAGCTTTTTAGATCCCTAACTCCGCCCACCCCAGTCTTTGATCCGTTAATTATCTCCTTTCTCCTAAGTGTTCAGCTTCTGCTTTTCTGGGAGCTCCTCCTCCTCGGTCTATAGACAGGGTTCTGTCTCCCACAAGAACTGACTACACCAGACACATGTTCCCCTCCGGTTACACGCTTTCCCCCAGAGGAGGCTGTGCTTTTTCTCTCCCTTTTCCTACCTCACGCAGGGTCCAAATCTCTCTGTGAGGCGGGCATCTTGGCTCCTCCTCTGCCCCGGCCCCACCTCCACCTGCCGGCGCCCGCCAGGGGCATATCAGCACCCCGGGCTCTCAGATGATCCCAATATGTCCAGTCCTTGGGGCACCAGAATGGGGTGGGTCCCAAGCAGGGGTGTAAAGTAGGGTTCCCCCCACCCCAAGCCACACATCTTAAGTTCCAAAGCAGTTATATTTTGCGTTCGTGGTTTCCTGAACGGCGTCCTTCAGCTCTCTACCCACCCGCACCTCCCTGCCCCAAATTGGGCTGCTGGAAACGCAAGGCCATTGAGGGACGTCCAGGTTGTCTGCTCTCCTCTGGCTTTCAATACCCATCTCCAGTCCCTGGAGCTGGCCAGGCTTCTGGAAAATATGCAGAAATGCCAGCATACTTATAGCCTTACATAGGTTCTTCTCAAAAGCCCATCTATAGCCACCAAAATATAGACCTTCACATTTCAAAGGGACCTCCCTGCCTAGGCTCAGTCTCCCTCATGTGGATGACTGTCAGAGGATCATCCCATCTGGCTTGAGTAGTTCCCAGGACAGAAAGCACCACCAAAATATAGACCTTCACATTTCAAAGGGACCGACCTCCCTGCCTAGGCTCAGACCCCTCATGTGGATGACTGTCAGAGGATCATCCCGTCTGGCTTGAGTAGTTCCCGGGACAGAAAGCTCTCTGCTTGATTAGGAAACCTAGGACTTTGGTTAATGGAAATGTCTTCCTGATTTCGATCTGAAATCTGCCTCCTTGTAACTTCCACTGACCTGGTTCTGCATTCTGATCATTGCAGGAAAATGTCTCATCCATTATCTAATTTGTCTTTCAGCTACAGTAAGAGGTGAGAATGGAAATGTTTGCCTTTTTTATGAAAATGGACACCTGGAGAGGCTAAAGCGCTGTTAAAATCTCCATCCAGGTGGAGCTGGACTCAGAACGCAAGCATCTTAATTTCCCAGGCCAGCCCTCCTTCCATTACTGCATTTCTTAACCTTTGCCAGTTGTTGAGTGCCTGCCGTGTACACCTGGAAGACTGTGTAGGTGTTGGAGGCGTAGGGGACCTTGACGCTCTCTCCAGTGTCATCAATTCAGGCATCACACACACACACACACACACAGCCACTTTGAAACACTCGCTCAGCCAGCAAACTGGGTGGCCTCATCCTCACCCCGGACAACCAGGCTTCTTCCTCATTTTCAGCTGCTTCCCCCAGCACAGGCTGACAGATAGGAAAGGGAAAATGTGGAGAAGCTTATCTTAACCAAAGAAGAGTCTGAACTTGAAAAGAAGAAAGGCCAGAAGAGTTTGAAAATGATAGCTGTCAAATCTGGGCTTGGAAAGCCGGCACAGAGAGCTCGTGGGTGTGTGGGTGGGAGGGATGCTCACCGGGTGCCAAAGCTGAGTCGTGTGGCAGAGAGAAGTAAGGGAGCAGGGCCGGAGTGGTGCCAGAACTGCAAACCAGAACCGCAAAGCCCTACTCTCAACAAAAGCAGGCCCTAACAACTTCCAAGCACCTGGCTATTTGAGCCAGGCTCCACCCCCAGAGATGTGCCTTCATCTTTCTTAAAGACACAGTGCCTGGCTGAGTATCCAGCCATCAGCATTAGTACTTAGCATTCCAGGCTTCATTTTCTCTCCCTCGGATGGCAGCATTTACTCCATTGAATTACTTAGGCACAGAAAGACCCAAGCTCTGTTCTCTGAAGCTTGTAGATGCAAAAGCTGACATCTTCTGTTATGGACTGAACGTGTCCCCCTTCCCACCTCTACTTTCCCGCAAATGTGCTTATTTAAATATTATTGTTCTAGAGCAGTCTCAGGAACAGGATACCTCCGTGTGTCTCAGTCTCCTCATAGGAAAGAGGAAGCTTGTTAAATACAGGTAGGGCTTCTCCAGGTCTGGCTGGCCAGTCCAGTGAACCTGCTGGAGTTGCAGCAAAGATTCCAGGACGTTATGCAAACAGCAGGGGAGCTCCTACTCTGCTGGAGTGCTCAGTGTCAGGGGTTTTGGAAGGCAAAGGCCCTGCCCAGGAAGCCCCTGGAGTGCAATGGATGAGGCGGGGACTCCCAGAAGGCAACAATCAGTAAGGACCATAACTGAGCCTGTGCCAATTGCTAAGTGAGGGCAGAGTCGGAGATTAATTACCACTGGAGAAACCAGGGAAGGCTTCAGGAAAGAGGAGCCAAGTGGCTTGGACAGATGCCGTTCATGATGACAGGTTCGTCTGGATTGAGGCCAAGGCAGAGAGTTCCTATTTGAGATCACAGAAGGCAGGGACACTGAGAAGCTGTGAGTCAAAGGGGTAGAAAAACAGAGGCCCTATGGACCACAGCGCTGCAGGAGCACAAGCAGATCCCTAAGCCTGGAGGAGCCAAGGCCAGAGACTCTCAGTGTCCCTGAGCCTAGAGCCCAGACCAGGTGAGAGGGAATCCAGCCACAAAAAGCTCAGGAACAACCAAGGCTTCCAGGTGACCCATGGATCCCTGGCTTGTATTTTTTGCTAAGTTTTACAGGTCATGGGGTGAAGGGTACATAGGACGATCCTACTGACTTAAAGAATCAGGTTCAGCACAGACAGTAAAAATTTCAAGAGATGGAGATCATAGGTGTGCATGAGACTTTAGGGGATGAGAGTCCAGCGACAGTCCCAGTGTAACGACAGGCCCAGAGATGGGAAGGTAGAGTCTACAGGCAGAGGTGAGAAATGCTGCCAAGTCTGATGTGGGTGTATTTGACGGAAGTGGAGGTCAAAATGAAAAGCATGGATGGAAAGCCAGGTGAGGCCAGGGCTTAATGCATACCAAGAAATCTGAGCTTTCTTCTGTAGGCAATGGGGAGCCATTGGCTGGTTTTGAGAATATCTCAATATGGCTGATTACCAGCAACAATGTGGGTAAACTCAAGGCAAAAAAGACTTTGGCAAGAAGTAATAGAGACCTTTACCAAAGCAGAGGTAGTAGAGTATAAAAGACAGGTTCTGGAGACAGAATCAATAATACTCGGTGATGGGTTGACTATGAGAGCCAGGCAAGAGGAAGAAAGCCAAGGAGACTTTAAGCTTGTGATGGGAAAGATGGTGGTACAAACAGAGCAAACGTAGTACTCAAAATAGGGAACATGGAAGGCAGAGGATGTTTAGGGGAAGGATGATGAAATCTGGTTTAAGTGTGCTGAAATCGAGGTGTGGGTTGTGTCATCTGTATCCCAGCATCCATTTGAAAAATGCAGGTCTCCAGCAAAGGAGAGAAGATATATGGGAGACAGGGGCTCCCAAAGCCATGGAGACAGCTGATGTGTAAAAGGATCTGTAATGGAAGCTGATATGTAAGATCGAGAAAGAGAGCGCTTGAAACAAATTTGAGAAATGCACAAAGGAAGTTCAAAGGAAGGAAAGGAGACAGAATGCAGGGAGGTAGGAAGCAGAATTGTGGCCTGTAAAATAGAAGGAAAACGAAAGACTGCTGTATTTTTGATGCTCAGGGAGGAGTTTCAGAAAGAGGGTGAATATGTCAGCTGGGACTCTGTAAGGGCATAGAAACCAACGCAAACTAACACAAACATAAAGTAGATCGATTGGCTCAATAATCAAACAGTGGGAAGTAGTGATATTGGCCCCTTCCTAACAGTTTCTGCCCCCTTCCTAACAGCACACAAGTTTCTTTCTGAGGTGCTTCCTCTTCCCTGATAGATACAGTCTGGCAGGGCCCGTTCCTAACAAAGGAACAGGGCTGTGTCTCCAGCTGGGCCAATCTATGAGCCCTCCTGGGAACTTGAATCTGGAACAGAATAAAACGAAAAAGACAGAAGGGCAGGATTCCTGCATCTCCAGCATTCTGTCTGAGCAAACTGTTCCACCATAAGACCATTTTTGTCTATCCTGCTTGTTAGGCCACAAAGTGGCTCAAATTTGCACCCATTTCCAAGCCTTGCTCTTCAGACTTCTATCAATTCTGTCAAAATCTGATATCCTGCAATAATTTCTCTTTGGACAGAAAGATCTAAGCTGCTTGCAATCAAGAAATGCTGGCCAATAGACCAGTTCTAAAGAGACTCACTTCCACCCTCTGTGTGTTGGCTTTTTTTCTTCCTTGCCCACCGGGACCTGACCTTGGCAGCCCCGAGACCAGAGAAGAAAAACCCAGTGTCAGGGGCTCTAACTGTACCCAATAACCAGAAGCCACTGAGGCCTGAGAGGTGAAGTCGTGTAAAGGGACAGTACTCCTTAATTTGACAAAGTAGAGGAAAGAGCTGTTCCCCTAAAGATGAGAAGATAAAACTTCTCGAACCCAGGCATCTTACTAAGGTGAAGGTTGATTCCATGGGTCTGAGGATGGGCCTGGAATTCTGAATTTCTAACCTGCTTCTGGTTGAGGTCCATGCTAATGGTGCCTGGATAGTTACATACTGAGGTAGCAAAGCACTACAGGGTATAAACAGAGAGATTTGGTAGGCTGAAGAGGAGGTATTTACGCAATTTAGAAGCTCTCTGGTAATCAAACAGCTGTTTCAGTAGAATTACTGGGGTGAAAGCCAAGTTACTGTGAGCAGAGGCACAGGGTGGGAGTTGGAGGGAGGGAGAGCAGATGACAGAGGGTGTGGAGCTCCTGAGCGTGCCACAATACCTGCCCACCTCCCGTCACCTGCCCACCTCAGGATGTCAGAAGGATGTGCTTCTCAGAGGAGCACTCCGAATAAGTACAAATCAGTGTTTGTTGGTAGACAGGATTGTGGAAGCCTGTCCAGCTCATTCCTGCCCAGAATCTTACCTCTGGCTCCTCCCAGCATCAGCCAAGCTGCACCTCACGGTTCTCAGGCATCACGGCCCCTCTCCTCTGCTCATTGGGTGTTCCTGACCTCTTAGGGGCTCTCCACACTTTCCTCCCTCTATTCTTCCATTCTAGTCAATGTTTTCTCATTTGCTCAGTCACCTCACAGAACCCTCTGAGGCAAAATAGCAGATTAGACATATGACAAGTGATATCATTTCCCTGCTCAAAACCCTCCAATGGCTCTCAAGTCATTCAAGTCCAAGCCCAAATCCCGATATTGGCTCCCAACACCTCGTCTGACTTGGCCACCCATTTCTCTCAGCCCTTGCCCCCTTACATCTCCACCTCACTCCCAACCCTGTCTCACAGAGGCCTCCTCGCCTTTCCTCAAACACACCTCACAGGCTCCCAACTTAGAGCCCTTACACTTTTCTGCATTGTCAATTCACTCATCTCCTTCAGATCTTTCCTTACAAGTCACCTCCTTGTACTCAAATGTTCATAGCAGCACTATTCACAATCACCAAAAGGTGGAAGCAACCCAAGTATCCATCAACAGATGAATGGATAAACAAAATGTGGAATATTATTTGGCCATACAAAGGAATGAAGTACTTACTGATACCTGCTACAGTATGGGTGAACCTTGAGAACACATTACCTGAAAGAAGCCAGTCACAAAAGGCCACAGATTGTATGATTCCATTTATGTGAAATGTTCAGAATAGACAAATCTATAGAGACAAAAAGTAGATTGGTTGACTAGGTCTGGAGGGAGGGAGGAATGGGGAATGACAGCTAAAGGGTACAGTGTTTCAGTTTGGAATGAGCAAAATTCTAAAATTGATTGACGTTATCACACATGTCTATGAATATACTAAAAACCATTTAGTTGTATATTTTAAATGGATTATACTATGTAAATTATATCTCAATAAAGCTGTTATCAAAAAAAGTCACCTTCTCAGTGGGCCCGCCTGACTCCTGTTTAGACTGCAAGCCCCTCCTCACCTGATTTCTTGTCGCCTGCACCCCGTTCTATTTTTTCTCGTAACACTTAACACCTTCTAACAAACTATGCAATTTACACTTCTTAAACTTATTTTTTATGTTTCTTGTCTCCTCCCACTGCAACATAAGCCCCATGAGAGGAAGGATTGCTTCCTTTCTGTTTTGTTCACCGATATATAATGCATAGAGCAGAGCCTGGCACTTCAGTAGACTCTCAATAAATATCTGTTCGATGAATGAATGAACAGAGTGGGAGAATGAAAAGAAGCCTAGGTTGAGTATGTAGTAGGTGCCCAATTAATGCTGGTTGCTGAATTAGAGCATAGAGGAAGTGGGAGGACGTTTTGCTTCACAGATTTCGCATCCAGCCTCTCCTCTCCCTACTTCTCTTTTGCACATTTGCTGGAGGTAGCAGCTTCCTGCAGGAGCCTGCAGGAGAGATTCGGCTGCAAACCCCCATAAGCCTTGGGGCACTGGACAGCAGTTAGCAGCCTCCACCTGGAGACTGGCCTGTGCCAGAAATGTACATCTCTATACTCTTTTAAAAAAGAAATTGCGGTACAATGTATATAACAAAATTTTAAACCCAGCTTGGCTGCTGTCCAGGATGGCTGTCACCCAGGGCTTGGGCTGGGGTGGATGTCAGTAGACCAATCCCCCACCTGTTAAGAGAAGGGTACTGGGGACAACCAGTGTGGCTCTTTCTCACACTCAGACACCAGAGACCTGCCCCCTCAGTCATCTGAGCTTCATGTGTTTTTATGGGTAACACGGAATCCCTGGCAGAGGGTTAAAAGAAGCCAGGCTAGGCCTGGAAGGAATCAGGTTATATGACATAAGAGTCCTCCCAGAAAAGGAAACTCACCAGAAGCCTACAAGATGCACAATCTGTAGAGAGGACTGAATGGGTCCCTAAGAGATCATTTCGGGGCTGTACTGGAAAGTTTAGCTCAAGAGACACCTGCAAAGCCTTGGCTGAACCCTCCAAGGGCACACAGGCTGTGTGAATCCACGATAGTCACTGGATGGAGGTGTCTCAGAGGACTGTGCAAGTAACAGAAGATTCGACAGGGTTTAAACACACAGGGCCTACTGTTCTCGCATAACAAGGCGTGTGGAAGTTCACAGTTCTAGGATTATATTAGTAACTTAGCAAAGCAATTAAGATCCCAGGTTCATTCATTCTTTCTTAACTATCCTTGACATGTGGCTTTTCATCCTCACGCTGTGGTCTAATAGTCACAACAGGGCTGCCACGGCCCCTGTTATCATGTCTGTTTTCAAGGCAGGAGGAATGGAGGAAAGAATGGAACCAGCCAGTTTTTATCAGAAAAGAAAAAGTTTTCGCAGAAACCCCCAGGTGGAGCTTCCCCTGTGTGTCTGTATTAGTTTCCTGTCGCTGCTATAAAAAAATCAGTGGCTTAAAACAACACAAATTTATCATCTTTCAGTTCTGGAGATCAGAAGTCTGAAATGGGTTTCACCGGATGAATGAGATGTTAGAAGGATTACATTCTTTCTAGAGCCTCTAGGGGAGAATCTACTTCCTTTCCTTTTCCTGCTTCTAGAGGCTGTCCGCACGCCTTGGCTCATCGTCCCCTACCATCTCCAAACCCAGCAATGCCTAGCCATGCCTTTCTCATGCTGCGTCACTTGGACAGACTCTCTGCCTCCATTTTCCATATTTAAGTGTAATTACAAGTGCCCACTTGGATAAACCAGGATAATTTCCCTCATTTAAAGGTCAGCTGATTAGCAAACTTAAATCCTTCTACGACCTTAATTCTCCTTTGCTATGTAACCTAACATATTCTCAGCTTCCGGGAATTAGGATGCGGACATCTTCAGTGTTATTATTCTGCCTACCACAGTGTTCTCGGCTAAACCAGATCTCATGGCTACCACCAGCTGCAAGGGAGATTGGTAAATCAATGAGCCTGTGAAAAGGAGCAGGAGAAGATGGTTGGCTTAGACTAATCATGTTTCATCATTTGAATCTGGCCCCTCTGCTGTCTCAAATCACACCAGGGTTGTATCAGCAAGAAAAAGGGGTGAAGCAATGGATATTGAGTTGGCTGCTAACTGCCTGCCACAGCATGGTGCAGCTGACTTGGCAGATTTTCCTAGTCATATGTCATGTTTGCATTTTGTGATGAGATGGGATGTGAATGTTCCCAGGTTGTGCTCAAACTCTGCAAATTCCAGCGGACTCTAGCTCTGCCAGCCAGAATTTTCATTCCCTCTCCCTTCTTCTGCACCCCCATCCTCCAAAGAAAGAATCTGCCCAGACAAAATGGTTTTCTCGGGTGTAATGGGCAAAGAGGACAAGTAACTGCACCATCAGAAAGAATCTGCCCAGACAAAATGGTTTTCTCGGGCGTAATGGGCAAAGAGGAGTGAATTAGAGAGATGCA
>NW_006494609.1:409946-419589 GCF_000325575.1 Pteropus alecto | reverse complement strand
AGAAGGTCTGGAGGTAGGAGTTTTCCCAAGGGCTTTGAAGAGCAAACATAGCAGCTGGGGCCTATAGTCGTTGTCATTGCGTTAGAAAAATACAAGTAAATATCATAAGTGTTTTGGAATTATTTGGGGTTGCATATTTATTGAGAGTTTACTGAAGTGCCAGCCTCTGTTGTCTGTGACTCCACACTGGAACTCAACCAAATGGTAGATTCAACGTAAATTATTATAAGTAACTGCACCATTCTATCACCTTAGCCCTGTGCTAACTTCCTAGTCAGTAGTGCTAGTCAGTGCCTGACAAAGAGTTAACACTGATTTCAAAGGCTCAGATATGTAAACATCTATAAATTAGGTATTTGGATAAGAGGATCTCCGAGTCCCCTTCCAGCTCTGATAATTTACAATCCTACAATCACTACATGGAGTTCAGGGAAAGCTATGTTTAGTACCCTTGGGTGTCTGGGGTATCTCTTTCTTCTGTGATTAAAGCGGCGGGGGGGGGGGGGGGTGGAGGGGGCAGGGGGGGGGGAGTTGTCTTTTGAGTGGTGACAAAAAAAATTATCAAAAGCAAATATCTAGAAATTTTTAGTCTGAGCCTCAGGACTATTCAAGGCGTTTCTGTTCCATATTTTCCACACCTGAGCTGACTGGACACCCCTGCATCTGATAACTAACAGGTTTATAGAATAACACACCTATTAATTGGAGAGAATACTTTTTTGCTTGTCCCATTTCAAAATATTGCTTAAGATTCTCTCATTCTCTATGACCAGAGTCCTGTAAACATCACATAAGACTTGAGGAACTGCTTTGTATTCACAGATTTGTGTGATTCTTCATTTTGATCCAAGATCCTTGGCCCTACATGTCCAATACTGTAGCCACTAGCCGCTCATGGCCATTTAAATGAATTAAAATTAAATGAAATTAAAAATTCAGTTTCTCAATCACACTGGTCACATATCAGGTGCTTAATAGCTACATGTGACTCGTGGCTGGCACTTTGGATAAAGCAGATTATAGAACATTTCCATCACCACAGATAGTTATATTAGACTAGAGCAGCCCCAGACTGATAATAAAATAGCCTTCAATAAAAATAAACCTTGAAAAAAAAACAACAGCCTGGCGCTTCAAGTACAGTCCTGATAAAGGGCCATCTGCCACTCCAGTGACAACCATTTTCCCCCAAGAACCCATTGCATGGGAACAGAGTCAGCCTGGTGACCTACAAGTGGAATAGATTCTGTAAAGCCCATCTCTCTGGGCTCACAAGGGCTCCACTGGAAATGCCTTTTCAGTCCCAGTTATGTGCCAGCAGCTTAGTCACTGATAGCTTGACTATTGCTAGACTCCATGAATGATTGCTCAGATCCAGGCTGCAGGTGAGAGTTGGAGAGTCTAGTCAAAAGGCCCCCTTGGCTTAAGCGCTGCTGGCTTTCCTCACACTCTTCTCAGGCCACTGATAGGTAGATAGGCACGTCCTCGCCACTTCCTGCCTGTCAAAATCTCCTCCCCTCTTCTCCATGTTCTCAAATGCCTCCATTTTCCAGGGCCTCCTTGACTCCCCATGAAGCCCTTCTTAGCACTTTCTTAGCGAATCTCGAAGAGCACTTACGTATTGTGCCTTGAACCTGAAGTGTCTGTGGACTCCCTCTTTCTTCTCCCCTATATTAGATAGCAAAGTCCTCGGGGGGCAAGGCCCTGTGCTTGTCATCCAGCCCAGAACAGGGTGGCACCTTGACATGGCAGGCATTAATTAACAGGACTTGATCCTTGTAAACTCTGGAGGGTTGACTCTGAAGAGTTTTGTTGAGCACCTCTTGTCACAGAGAAACACCATCGGTGGCCTCTGTGCTTAGCACAAACTGCAGCTTCATTCAGCCATCTGCCAGAGCTCTGACTTCAGGAGGGGCCCAGTATAACTGCAAAATCAGACCCCGCCTCCACGTTGTACTCGTTGGCTGACATTAGCAAAGTTATTTCACCTCTCTGGGCCTCATTTTCTGTAAAACAGGCATATAAATATTCTACATGCCCTGGAGTTGCCATGAGAAATAATGTGCCTAACGCATATATAGAAATGTCTGGCATGTAGACAATACTCAATAAATCATAGTTATTATGTTATAATCATTCTCTGCAACAGCCCAATTGTTCTGGGAAGTAGCTTCCTGACTTCATTTACGCCTGTGACCTTTGACCTTCAATTTCCCGGTCTATGCCATCAGTCTGTTCAACCAAACATCTCCCAGGCCTCACTTGTCTTGACCTGCTCAGCCCCCATCATGGGTATTTACCTGCCTCAGGTGGGTATAGGTCCCAGGACGGCCAGCCTCCTCTGGACATGGCCCAATGCGACACTGGATAACAGTGCCTTGCTCAGGCTAAGAATACCTAACAAACGCTTGCTGTTTGAAATTGTTGTTCTCAGAAAAATTGGCTTCCTGCAAACATGTTGGGCTGATCTCTGAGTACAGGCTTCTAGGGGGCGGACTACTTTCGGCTTAAATGGGGGTGTGTTTTTAGGAAGAATAGAAAGAATGTTAGGAAAATTAAACTAGTGAGCCTTCAGAGAGTGTGTCTTTGGGAAAGAACAAAACAGAAAGTATGAGCCCACTCGAGAAGCTTTCACTAAAGGGGTGAAGAGTTAAAGTACAAATTAGTAGTTGATAGAGGGTCATGGGGATGGGGAGCATGGCACAGGGAATGCAGTTAGCATTAATGTAATGGCTAGCTGCAGAGCCAGAAGAGAGAATATATTTATAAACTATATAAATGTTTAACCAATGTACTGTGCTAGGGGGCGGACTACTTTCGGCTTAAATGGGGGTGTGTTTTTAGGAAGAATAGAAAGAATGTTAGGAAAATTAAACTAGTGAGCCTTCAGAGAGTGTGTCTTTGGGAAAGAACAAAACAGAAAGTATGAGCCCACTCGAGAAGCTTTCACTAAAGGGGTGAAGAGTTAAAGTACAAATTAGTAGTTGATAGAGGGTCATGGGGATGGGGAGCATGGCACAGGGAATGCAGTTAGCATTAATGTAATGGCTAGCTGCAGAGCCAGAAGAGAGAATATATTTATAAACTATATAAATGTTTAACCAATGTACTGTATACTTGAAACTAATAATAAAATAAAAAATAAAAATAAAAATAAAAGCTTTCACTAAACTGGCATGTGGAAAAAAGAATTTGGGATCCGCCAAACTGTCAGTGATTAGAAAACAATGATTCACAATGTTGGCAAGCGTGCCGTGTACTGGGTATTCTCTTAATGACAGGCCTCCAAAATGTGGAAAGCAGCTTAATATTCACCAAAATGTCCACATCCTTTGAAATTCTAAAAAATATAGTCCTCTAATGTAGTCAGAGATATAATCAAAATTTATGTATAATATCAATGGCAGCTTTATTTACAAAAAAGACAATTTGAAAACAGCCTAAGTGTCCAGCAACAGAAGGACGCTTTTGCAAGAGTAGAAATTCATTGTTGACTCAATGGAATATCGTAAAACACATGTGGCCTCTTCTGTTGCCTAGATAACTCTGAGACCCATAGCCTTCTCTTTTCACCCACTTACTTCAAAATTCCAGCTAGCCACGGTCTTTGCACAGCAGAAGCAGCACCATGAGCCTCAAACAAGAGCCCGGCCCTTACACCAGCAGAATTTCTCTGTGCTGTAACTGGCAGAGCAACGTTCCACCTGGAAAAACAGTGGCCTTTGCAACCCTGTGTCATAAGCTAATTAGCACGAGTTCCCTGGGGAGGGAGCATGGCTCTCTCTCCATTGTTTAGACTGAAGCAGAAGACAGAGGAAGGAGGACAGATCGACCAAGTGAGTTCTGGCCTGGAGGCAGGGCCATTTTCTCAGAGTGGTGACACAGGTTGGGTAATGCCAGCCTGCACTGAAACAATTCCTTTATTTCATGTGATCAAACTTTCCATCCAATCAGGTGGCAATTGAGAGGTTCCAAGGAAAAGTGGGAGAGGAGTAAGTATAACTTGGCACTTGTCATATATTAACCCCAGGGTATTTCAGATAGAAGATCTAATCCTCGCAACTACCCTGGAAAAAGTGAGGTTGACCCATTTCAGTAAGGAGAAAGCTGAGACTTGCCCAGGATGCTGCCAGTTGCTGTTCCCCCACTGCGTCTGAAGAGCCGGGGGTATAGCAGCCAACTCAGGCCCTCTCCATTCTCTTTCAAGCCACCTCATGCAATTAGCAGTATGAGAGGAGAACTGCCAGCAAAAGCTGGGACCCAGGAAGAGACCTGTTTCTGGCTCCACAGAGTTCCAGTCAATGGGCTCCTCAGGCACTGAGCCTCCAAAGCTTCCGAAACTCAGAGCATCCTGCCAAGGCCACCAGGGTGGGCAAGCCCTGCAGCTGAGCTATCAGGCTAAATTTTGACTATACAGGTAGCCCTGGAGGAACGAGGGGAGTATTTGCACATGTACTGTCGATCCTACATTAGTATTTTACTCTAATAACTTTTGATTGATTCATTCATTCATTCTTTTATTCACCCAATAAAATTTTATTGAATTCCCATTCAAGGGCAGATCTAAATTTGGGGGGCCTGCATTTATCTGGGAACCCAATTTTAAGAAAAATTACAATAAAAATTAGATACAAAATAATACAAAGTCAAAATCAATTATACTAAAAAAAATTAGGTACATTGAATAGTTAGTTAAAATAAGAGGAACCACAACATATTATTGGTGTCTTGAACATTTAGGTCCTTTATTCTGAGGTCTCTTTGGACAACTGGTCTGCCATGCTTGTATAGTAATGCTTCCCTCATGGTAGCCTGCTGCACTAGAACATTCTATGACTCCTAGCGCTTACAGGGGAGGGTCTTGAGTTTGAGCTTCATTAATTGCTGAGAAGTTCCACGTATTAATGAATGTAGTGATGAGCAAAAACAGACAGTCTGCTCTCTTGGCATTTGCCATCAAATACCATTAAATAATCACACTAAACAGTTATAATTAAAAACCGACTAGTTCCATAGAGGAAAGGAACCTGGAGCCATCTCTGAACTTGTGTGACAAAGGGAATGAGACGCAGGCTTCAGGAAACCTTTTCTGAGGAGGTGACACTTGAGGTAGGTAGCAGTGTGGATAGCAAGGGATCCGGACAGGGAATTACTGTGTTCCCAAATGCTCATTCATTCTTCAGTCCTCGTATGTTTTGGTCTGAGCTTCCCCTCTGCCATGAAGGGGGGCCAGTTCCACCTGCCTGCTGACCAGCTCCGGGAGGGCAGGGGAGTGGCCTACACCGGGACAGTGCTATATTCAATACCCAAGAAAGTCGCACCAACTCTGACAACCGAGGAAGCTGCGATATTCCTCTCCGCCTAACCCACGCCTCATCCAGCGTGAATTTTCCAGTCTCCATCCTCGAGACACCTCCTTACTCTCCCAGCTGCATCCAAGTGGCATGCTGATACAGGACACTTGGAAGGGGGCAGCTGGCACCACACGACATGTGAGAAGAGAGCCGGACTTGGGTTCTTCCGTCCATTAACGTCTGCCTTCCACAAACATTTACCCAGGAATCCAGGTTGAATGTCATCCCCACCCCCACAGATGCCAGCAGCTGGCCACAGCGGACCCTTTTCTGCTGCTGCTTACACATTGAGACCTAACAAGTCAGTCCCTGGAGTGATGCAATGAGATGGGGTGGAGGTTGCGGGGGGTGTGGGAATAGAGTTTGGGCACCCCAGAAACCACTTATTTTAGTTGCAAACTTCATTCTTATATAGTTTGGGAAGGAAGAAGAATTTGTGCATGTATTCCTGGCACATAGCAGGTTCTGGGTAAATGTTTGTGGAAGGCAGGCATTAATGGATGGAAGAACCCAAGTCCGGCCCAGTCCTCCCTGGAGAATGATAAAGGACATGAGGTGGGCAGAGGCGTGTTCCCTGGCTGGCCCCCTGAGCCATTTCTGCTTCTCAACCCGAGGCCTGCAGGAGAGGGCCCTCAGGTTTCCCTGAGGAAGGAGCAGAAAAGCAGCTGAGGAGCTGGCTCCATTTTGAAAGAGAGAGGCGAGGTGAGATAAGCCGTCAGCCAGAGCCCAGACCTCTCCCACATCTCCACCTCTGGGGACACAGCTCACAGACTCTGCTGCACCCAAATGTGCTGCTAGCTGGAGTCAGGGCTTGTCACTCAGGGAGGCGGTGAACTATTCAGCATCCTTCTCTGGAAAGAGGTTTCTGCAGCTGCTGCTTCCCACCGACCCCTAACTCCCCCTCCTTCGCTTGAAAATTAGTCTGTCTCCCCCATGCCTGATGAATCCATGCCCTCTTTTTGTTGGATTTTCCCCTCAGTATGAAGACAAAGACAGCACCACACTACAGAAAGTTTGAGAAATAGAGAAATGATAAAACTATTCATGGTGCCACCAACTTAATACCTACTTTTCCTTGGTGTGTTTGATCTCAGCATCGTTCACAGCAGCCAGCCCAGGGCTCTGGGCTCCGCAGGTGAGTGGTCACTACCCACCTCCAGGATGTCCACTGTAATGGCAAAAAACCCAAGACCCCCTTCTGGGCTCAGAGCAGGGCCAAGCCTGGGGTAGATGGAAAATCTCATCTATGTCTGAAGGCCTCTACAAAGGCTGCAGGGCTCATCCACAGCCCTTCTGAAAACATCGAAAGTAAGAAAAGCACCAGATGGAAGGGAGCTGACTACTGGGCAAGGGCCACTGGACTGAAGGGGGAGGGATCCAGCAATGAGGGGCCCATTGAAAAGTGGACTGCTTAGGGGCTGCAAAGCTGCACTTAGGTTTGTCTAAGCTGCCCCTACTCGATGGTCCCCCTTGAGAGGCCATCAGAGATGGTACAGGGAGCAGAGGCACAAGCCCTACTTGGGGGCCTGCAGTTCACCCACTTCCTCTGGCTGGCTCAGCCTCTCATTTCTCAGGTCTCCTGTCTCACTTCATTTTGGGCCTCAGAGTTCTTGCAATTTCCAGACATTGGCCCCACCTCCCACCCCCAGGAGGTGGTTGCTGACAGCAGCCCAGGTGGAAGAAGAGGGAGGCCAGATGGCAGGTGGCAGTGCTGACCCAACTTGCTCTAGGGCTGGCTAGGGGCCTGGCAGAGACTCTCAGAGAACCTCCTGACTCCGGTCTTGTGTGTGCCTCGGGCCTAGTTGAGGATGAACTAGGGAGGCTGGAAAAATTCCCATTTGAGTCGGCTGCTCGCTGCACATGGCAAGTGCCTGGGATCACCTGTGCAGGCACACACACAGACCTTCTTTTATGGAAGAATATGAGGCAGTACTAATAATAACTTGTATGGGTGTGATGCTTGGTAGTTTACAAGGAGCGGGGATGCTGCACCCACAGACTCTCCTCTCTTCCTGCAACCCGGACACATTGTGCTTAGTTTGAGATTGATAATTAGGAAGAGAGAGGCAGACAGATGAGGCTTCCTAATGAAATGAGCACAGAGTTAAGAGTAAAATAGCCATGTGATCTGGGCAAATTATTTAACCTCTCCAAGTTGTAATTTCCTCCTCTCAAGGTAGGGATAAAATGTTATCTACCTGAGCACACTAAGCTCCAGATCTCGGTTTCTAGAACTATTCACCAGTAAAAGGAACCATGGCCCTTGGAAGAAATGCTGATCCCAGCAGCAGGAAATATACATGATGAGCCTGGAGCACCTCTTAGTGCCAGGAAGTAAGGAAGTACCTAAAACAAGACAAAAAAACCACCTGACCCACAATAATGGGGTTAGGGCAGGGAAGGGGTGTGGTCCGTCAAAGCGACACAGGAGGGAACGAAAAGAACTCCCAACAGCTAAAGCTGGAACAATTTGAGCAACAAAACTGATAAAGTAATGTGAGATGATAACCCAAAGTACAAAATAAATACCCATGAGGACATATCAATATAAAGAAATGACTGGGAAACTACATAAATGGATGAGAAGAGATACATCTCCCATGCGGAAGAATTCCAATTAATTTGTACAGATGCTCTGACCTCAAGGAGGTGTGGGCTGTGCATTGTGACTTCCTTCCCAGGAGCACAGTATGGAGAGGAGGGAACAAAGGGAAGCTTCGCTGTGAAGAAGCCTGACAAACTACCTCGGCCAGGGACCGAGGTTAACAACAGTGAGAGGACATCTTAGTGGGGTGTCCCCTGAGTAGGATGTGACGAAAATGGCATGCTACCTCTGTGGTCTTCCTCTCCCGAACACAACAAGATTGGTTTAATCACAAGCAAAAACATCGGTCAAATTACAATGAAGGACTATTCTACAAAATATCTGAACAGTACTCCTCCAAACTGTCAAGGTCATCAAAAAAACAAGGAAAGTCTGGGAATCTGTCACAGCCAAGAGGAACCTAAAGGCAATATGATATCCTAGGTGGGATCCTTGAATAGAAAAAAAAAGACAGACATTATGTAAAAATGGAGGAAATCTGAATAAAGTACCGACTTTTGTTAATAATAATGTATCGATATTGAATCATCAGTGGCGACAAGTGTGCCACACTAATGTAACATGTTAATAATAGGGAAACTGGGTGTGGAGTATACAGGAACTCTGAATTATCTCCACGATTTCCTGTACATCTAAAACTGTTCTAAAACTAAAAATATTTACTTTAAGAGTACCCCATAGGGCTGTAAAGATTAACTATGAAAATGCATGGAAAGTGCTTAGCACAGTGCCTGACAGAGGGTAGGAGTTCAACAAATGGCAACTCGGTTGTCATTAGGTACCAGAGAGGATAGAAACCAGAGGATAAAACGCACTGAAAAGTGTACGAATACAGGAATTATAACTGATTCCCAGTTCTGCCCGTAGCAGCCTGTCAACAGCGTGGGAGAGCTGGCGGCCTCCTGGAAAGGCCCATCACATCTTAGCTCAGTATGTTAGAGTTCCCTAATGTGCACTGCTGTAAAAACCGATATAGCTCAATGGATAGGCGGAGTTACCAGTGTGTGCTGATGCCCTAATCAGAGTCAGGATCAACATAGTAGGGCTTTCTGATTTGCATGTAGCCAATCAGAGTGCAGCTGTGAACATCAGCAGCCCCAGGAAGAGGAGGTCCCCCTACAGAGCTTTCACAACTGGATGGCACTGGCTCCCTCTGCAGGGCTGCACACTGCCTCTCTGGTTAGAGATGGAGATTGAACTGTCCACTCTAATGCATCCTCTGTATCAGCTATTAAAGAGAAGGCCATAGGCCCAAAACGATGTCACCTGTGCCAAAGCCCATGCTAGCAAATCTGGATTTAATACCTGACCTGAATGCTGTTTCAACCTCTCCCAGAAACAATCTTAATCAACCAGTCTGGATTATCTTGTCAATACCAATGAGATAACCTGTCACTTGGACCCGCTCCATTCTCCATAGAAAGAAGAGGCAATCTGCCTGATAAAAACCCTTGCGATTCCCTTCCCCCAAGAGAAAATGCCCTTGTCTAAAAATAACCCTTTCATTCTTTTGCTAATAGCTCCCTTGCCTCACCTTTCTTCCTGTAAAAACCTTCCACTTTGTACAGCCCCTCAGAGCACCCTTCTGGTTGCTAGTTGGGTGCCGCCCATGTCATGAACCACTTAATAAAGCCAATCAGATCTTTAAATTTACTCCAGATTTACTCAGTTGAATTTTGTGCTT
>NW_006494609.1:408341-409133 GCF_000325575.1 Pteropus alecto | reverse complement strand
TAGGGCTGGGGAACAAAGGGAAGGTGTTGGAATTATTAAAACTTAGAAACTTGAGGATGGGATCCCAAAGGTTGAGACTCCAAATTTTGAAGAGGAGGCGGGTGCCTGCTGATTGGTATCTCTAAAGGGTTTTCAATAAAGCTGGTTCAACAAGGGTTGGAAAAATTGCTAACTGGATTCAGCTGCTGTCATAGGAATGCTTGCGGCTGATGGATAAACAAAATGTGGTATATCTTCACAATAGTGTACTTTTTGACTTTCAAAAGGAATAATGTACTAATGGATCAACTTGAAAAATATTATGCTAAATGAAAAAAGCCACACACAAGAGAACACAGCCTGTTGTTTCCATTTATATGAAATGTCCAGAAAAAGCAAATCTAGAGACAGAAAGATTGGTGGTTGCCTCCGGTGGGGGTGGGGGTGGGGTGTGATAGCTAATGGGCTTGAGCTTTCTTTAGGGGTGGATGGAAATATAAGATAAGACTGTGGTGATGGTTGCACAATTCTGTCGATATACTATCGCTTAGTGAATGGTACACTTAAAACAGGTGAATTTTATGATATGTAAATTATACCTCGATAAAGCTTTTTTAAAAAGCAAGTGTGACTCAGGTATGAGCCAAAGCTGTGGTGGTAACAATTTCACAATATGTAAGTGTATCAAATCAACGTTACACGTTAAATTTACACAGTATGCAATTATACCTCAATAAAGTTGGGGGAAGGGACAAGGAAACAGAAAACCGTGGGCAAAAACAAGTCCCTTCACTCTCCCCCAGCTTCTCAGCA